>NC_043712.1:45024047-45063920 GCF_006229205.1 Suricata suricatta | reverse complement strand
AAAAAAATTAAAGGGCGTCAGAGACAACAAAGGACAGTGGACAGTCTAAAAGTGTATGACCAGTTGAGGGGAGAGGTAGGGATGAGATATATCCTCCTATATAAAGAAGAAAGGAGAAAAAAAAAGGGGGGAAAGGAGAAAGGAAAATAAGGGGTAAAAATTTTTAAAAATTTAAGTAAAAACAAAGTAATAATAAAAAATATGTACAGAAAAAAGTGAAAAAAAATGAAGAAAAAAAAGAAAAACATTATTAAAAAAGCAAAAACAACAACAACAACTAAAAAAAAAACCAAAAACAAAAATGGCAGCTCCCCCTCTTGGATAGGCGTGGTTTGATGTGGTAGGTCTTGGACGCTGCTCTCAGAGGCTCCCCCTTGGTGTCTGCAGAGATTAGATAGGTTGGCGTCATGCCAAGCTTTGCTGAACTATGAACTGTAGGCCACTCTAATGAGTCCGATCTCCTTTTGCCACGGTTGAGCCAAGTTGTATTTTCAAGGCCCGCCTAGGTTCAAAGTTCCAGTCCATGCATTTTTTATGCTACCACAGATGAGATGTTTTGGTTTTGGTTGCTGGCTTCTTAGTGGGAAGAATCAATTTGTCTTGGCTCAGGCTGGGATTTCGGCTGCCCCTGCCTGGGGCAAGATGCGCAGCAGGATGTGTGTGCCTGCTCACCGTTGCAGAACCAACCCCCCCCTCCCCCGGCAGGGATCACGTTAGCGTTGGGGGAGGAATGAGGGCGTAGCTGTCGCCGGAGGGAGGCGGCACCGGGAGCTGCTGGAAATGAGCTGTGAGCTCCTGTATCCTGGGCGCACACCCAGGTCTCCACCGCCACCAACTCTCTGCAGGGATCGTGTAGAGGTGGGGGCTATTTTTTTTTCCCCCTGTTGGCACCCGGGATTCAGGGTTTGCGCGGCCAATGCTGGGGGCAAGATGTGCCGTGGAAATGAGGTGCATGCTCCGACTCCCAAAACCGAGGTCGAAGTGAGCACCCCTGACACCGCCACTGCAGTGGTGGCTGACTCCTTCCCAAGATGGCGCTGGGCTGGAAGCTGTTCCTTCCCTTGCGCCAACTGGGTTCGGGATTTAGGCTACCCAGCAGTTATCTATGGAGTGAGCTTCTCCAAGCGCAGTTAAGCGTTCTTTACCTCTTCCCCAGAGACAGTACTATGAGCGTGTTCAGTCTCTCTGTCTCTTCCCTTTGTCTCTCGGGCTCTGCGCGCTTGCCCTGCGTTGGGCTGGGGCTGCCACCTCCCCTGCCCGTCTCAGGCTGGCCCATTTTCCAATCTCCCCAGTTTGCACTCACTCACTCAGATATCCTTCAGGTTCTCTTCCTTCTGGAGTCCGTATTTTCTCCTTCCGCTCTTGCAGATGAGAGTAATGTCCTTCTCAGTTCGATCGATGGGGCAGACGAAGTTTACAGAGCTCCCTTCCTCTCTGCCATCTTGGCTCCTCCCCCCTCAAATGCGGTACATTTTCATATTATATGTGAAATTAGCATATTTTAGGAACTCATTTTTATAAGTTGATAACTTTTAAATACAGGGCGTCATGTTTTTAAAATAATTAAATCTTATCTAAAATTTACCCATCTATTGTGATGTGTTAGGGCATTAATTGGATGCACAGAAGGCACTAAGCACCCTAACTGCCAGGCCCCATTTTTTCGTGGAACTAACAATGTACAGAATCTGAGCTTCATTTTTAAGAAAAGTATCATTAAAAGTTCTGTTGCGAAATGTTGGCCTCTGCAATGAGGAGCCCTGTAATGTGGTGATGCAGAAATCATATTCTTCATTATTTATCTACGTCCTCATCAGTTTCATATCAAATTATATTTTATCCTTCCCACTGTCTTAGAAGCCTTGAATATAAAGAATGAAGAATTTTTGATGGAACAACTCATAATTCCTGAAAACATTTGCCTTGGATAGTTATATTTCTAATCTCATTTCTGATTAAAGATTGAGATTATTAGTAAACTGAAAGTCTGTTACTTCCCATGTGTTAAATAAAGTATTAGTGTTCTAAACCCTGTAAATTAGTACTTTGGGGGAAATCAGGTATATTTTCTAGGCCTGCTTGGGTGCTGTCTTATCATGGTCAGTGTTTCTAAAGTTCCCAAGGGATTAGAGTATGTGTGGGGGTATGGGGGTGTGGGGGGGACGGTGTGTGTGAGTGACTATTTCTGCTTGTAGGTAGGTAAGGAGAAGGGCAGAGAGTGGAAAGTGGTGTTTAGGGAAAGTAAGGAGAGGAAAAGAGAACACATCGAAGAAAGAAACTTTTTTTAGAAGAGAAACTTAAAAAAATTGTTTTTTAATGTTTATTTATTTCCAAGAGACAGAGACAGAGCATGAATGGGGGAGGGACAGAGAGAGATCAGGAGACACAGAATCTAAAGCAGACTCTGGGCTCCAAGCTGTCAGCACAGAGAATGTGGGGCTCCACCCCAAAAACCATGAGATCATGACCTGAGCCGAAGCTGGAGGCTCAACTGACTGAGCCACCCAGGCATCCCAAAGAGAGAAACTTTCAATCTGAGGTTGCTAAGCATATAGGGTATTACTTCTGGAATAATACTTTCCCACTGTTATGTGGGAAATAAAACTGTTAGAAATTTTAAAGAGATGCTGGAAGCTGTTGGTCAATATGCAGTGTAGGCAATTGGATATTTGGATCTAATATCAGGTCCACTTATAAATCAAAGATTCTAGAAATCCATAATTCTATATGATAGGAAACTGGTTAGAGGTCCTTGGATGGCAGTTATGAATTAGATCAAGTCCAAAGGGGGAGAGGTTTTTCTTCTTCTCCTTGCATGGCTACAAGAATAGTTTCAAACACATGGTAATAATAGTGCTTTGTCTTAGAAGATGAAAGTTTGACTCTACTTTTCATTCTCTATTACCAACAGTAATTCAATTAAAATTTTATTTCAAGCTCATCTTCTGTCAGAAGCTTTGTCTTTGGTATGCTTGCATTCTAATATACTCTATGTAAGTCATTCAAACTAGTGAGCATCTCATTTGGCAAAAAGAATGCAGTTGTTTTTTTCATAAACAGCAGTTTGGAAAACTGGGTAGAGAACAAACTGTTCACTTAGCATTGCAGTTACTTTGTTCTTTTTCTCTGTGATATGCTCTAATTTTATTACCACAAACAAATGAAAGGCGTAGGGATGGGAAGTAGGGTACAGGCCATATTCTGAACTGGCTTTCAATTGTGACTTGTTCTGATTCCATTTGTACATTCAAAAATGGCTATTTTGAAATTAAATCTGCTTGGCATATCTAGGCTATCATTTGCTTTTGTTTTGTGGAGCTATCTTCATTCTGTGGGATGATAGGATTCAGGTCTAGCTGGTCACTCTATCATTTCAGTGGGTGAAGCTTATTCTCACTGGGATTGTATTATGTTTAGGAATTCGCTTTTTCTTTTAGCTGTGGGATGAACCTCGTTATTAACTCCAATTCTTCCTCAAGTGTTATCTTTCTGTGATTTGCATCAGTATCACTTGGGATGGCTGTTAGATTCTAGCACAAATTTAAAGAATCAAAAACATAGGGATCTAAATTTAAACACATTTCCAAACAAACAGGTAATTCTTATTTAACCTAATATTTAAAAATCATGATCATCTGAGTTGGTCTGTATTACTTCTCTCCTTTCACTAGTTTCTCAAAGAAAAGTCTAATACTCTTACACCAGCCTTGCTCTCTCCTCTCAATCCTGAGTCTTTCCTGAAATGAGGCAAATTCCCTTGTTGATCCATGAATTCTTCTCTCTTAACCAGATGTAGAAACCAAATAGAAACCAAACATGTCAAAAGAATACTGTGGTGGCTAAATTTCATGTGTTGATTTGGCTAGGTTATGGTGCCCAGTTGTTTGATTAAATATGAGTCTGATGTTGCCGTAAAAGTATTTTGTAGACGTAATTGACATCTGTAGTTGTTGACATTAAGTAAAGGAGACTGCCCTTCATAATGTGAGTGGACTGCCTCCAATCAGCTGCCTTAAGACCAAAAAATTCCCAGGGAAGAAGGAATTCTGTCTCAAGACTATGATATAGGAATCCTGCCTGAGATTCTAGCCTGTTGTTCTGCCCTACAGATTTCAAATTTCAGACTAGTCAGCTCCCAGAAATGTGTCAGGCAATCCCTTAAAATGTCTTTCTATGTATGTATATGTATATACAATATAAATAAGTAAGTAATCTCTATCAATATCTATCTATTTATCTATCTATCTATCTATCTATCTATCTATCTATCTATCATTGTCTCATATGGGTTCTGTTTCTTTAAAGAACCCAGACTAGTACATGTACCTCCACATGCCATGTGACTCTCATGTTCAGGGGCTAATGTTCTCAGGTCTCCTTAGGAATTCCCCCACTGTGTGTTTGTGTAGTCAATAGTACTAACTTATGTCTTCAATCTTATATTACTGGTTGCCTCCCCACAGCTGGGCCTTAAATTGAACGATGAATTGTATTTTCCTATCATTCAGCTCATCTAATTCCTGTTTCCTGTATTTCCTGATTCTGAACTACATTTAACAGACTAATAATACCAAAGCTATATATGTAGGATACAACATTATTTACATGCCTCTATCTTATTTATTTATTTATTTATTTATCAATTGAGAGTGGTAGAGGAAGCATGCAAGCAGGAGCAAGTGAAGGAGCAGTAGGTAGAGGGAGAGGGAGAGAGAGAATCCCATGCCAACTCCACTCCCAGCACAGAGCCCGATGCGGGTCTCGATCTCACAACCAAGACTGACTGTGAGATCATGACCTGAGTCAAAGTCAAGAGTCAAATGCTTAACTGACTAAGCCACCCAGCCCTACCTGGCTCCATCTTTGCAACTAAAGCAATTTCCCTAGTACAGGTATCGTTTTGGACCCTCTCTGTGCCCCTGTTTTTTCCTCATCTTTTCCTAATTTTCCATGGTCTTTCCCTAATTTTCTAAGCAGATCATTATACTTTGATTCCACATATTGATTTGGCAACAAAAATATCCATGGTGTGTCAGAAAATATTGTTATCTTGCTCTCTGCCAAATTTATGTGTCAAGCTTGAAAAGTATAAATGTAAAGAGGTAAGAGAGCATTTTCCATCTTAGCAATTAGCCTCAGAATTCCTTTCAAGGTGAGAAAGTTTTTGGGTAAAAAGCTCATATGTAATAAATTGTATTTTGTTGCAAAAGTGTGGCAGTTGCCAAGGTCATATATTATATTTGGAGGTAATATACTCTAGTGATTTAAAGGAAAGGTTCTAGAATCAGTATGTGTTGGTTCAGATCCCAGCCCTACTAATTATCAGCTGTGTGAACTTGGAAAAATTACTAGACCTTTTGGTTCCTCATCTCTAAAAAGAGATGATGATAGTTCCTTCCTAGGATTTTTCTGAGGAATAAATGTAGTGATACCAATAAAACACATAGCACAGTGTCTGAAATATGTGAAACACGCAATAAATGTTAGCTGTTAACTATTTTTATTGTCAGAAGAGGGAAAGGTCCTCCACATGGGACAAAGGGAAAGAGATAAGAGAGCGGGGATTCAAGAAAATCTGGGAAAACCTGGGACTTACAATAGCAAGACAGCAGAAAGACATTTAAAAGTAGTTTAGATATAATATTCCACAGGAAATTGTTTAAACTGCTGAGATATAAGCCTTTTCACTTCCTCCTCTCCCAAGCCAGTAAATCTACTCAAGTCAAGAATCCTCCATGCTCTACTGTACGTTAACATGGGTGACCTGTATAGTTTCACGTCCAGCTTAAACTACACATTACAGAGATAATATATGTGGTGGCAAGAAACACGAGGTGACTAAAGATTCTGAGAACTTAGGCCCCTCACTAATTTACTGGAAGTTTTGGAAGAGTTTATATTTTGTAAAACAGATCAAGACAAGCTTGCTCAGGTAAAAAACCCGGGAAATCCCCAGCTGATTTCTGGGTTCAATGAGTAATTTTTGTCTTTTCATATTTTTGGGGAAAATGGAACATTTTTATTGTAGTGCTGTATATTGTTCATTCTTTGAAGGGTGTCACATGTATGCCAAGACTAACACTGTCACGTTAGTTACTATGATAATGGTCACTCAAAAGTAATCTCAATCTTTATTTGCATCTGTAGAACAAAAAAGGGGATCAAATTTCTATTCCCGCACTGTGCTCTCTAAAATACACGTTAGTGGCCGCGGCAAAATGGCGGCGCCCGAGACGGGGCTGTTTCCAGAGAAACTAAGCCACAAAAAGTACAGGGCCGCCCTGAAGAAGGAGAAACGAAAGAAACGGCGGCAGGCACTCGCTCTGTTGAGAGAGTCAGGACTCTCCGTGGAGGCGGCGGCGGCGGCTTATATTGAAGAACAACACCCAGAAGGAGAGGCTCTGTCCGAGTCGGAGACAGAGAGGCAGAAATTACACGAGGCGTGGCTGCTTCGGGAGCGGAAGGCCCAGGAAGAATTCAGAAGCAAGAAGGAAAAGGAAGAGGCAGCTGAAAAACAGCAGGAAGAACAAAAGAGAAAGCTAAAGGAAGAGTGGGAGGAGCAGCAGAGGAAAGAGAGGAAAGAGGAGGAGCAGAAGGTCCAGGAGAAGAGAGAGAGAGAGGAAGCTGCGCAGAAGATGCTGGAACACACTGAACGTGAGTTGGGAAATGGTGCCACATGGCAGAACCCAGAACCACCCACGGGCCTAAGGCTAACGGGGAGAGAGCGAGCAAATTGCCCGTTCTACAGTAAAACAGGGGCGTGCAGGTTCGGAGATAGGTGTTTGCGTACGCACGACTTCCCGTCGTCCAGCCCCACGCTCCTGATTAAAAGCATGTTCACGACCTTTGGACTGGAGCAGTGCCGGTGGGACGACCACGACCCCGATGCGAGCCTAGAGGACAGCGAGGAGGAGACCTACCAGCAGTTCCTGGACTTCTATGAGGACGTGCTTCCCGAGTTCAAGAGCGTGGGGAAGGTGATCCAGTTCAAGGTCAGCTGCAACGCGGAGCCCCACCTGAGGGGCAATGTGTATGTTCAGTATCAGTCCGAAGAAGAATGCCGAGCGGCCCTATCTCTGTTTAACGGACGATGGTACGCGGGCCGGCAGCTCCGGTGTGAGTTCTGCCCGGTGACCCGATGGAAAATGGCCGTTTGTGGCTTATCTGCAATAGAACAATGCCCAAGAGGAAAACACTGCAACTTTCTTCACGTGTTCCGAAATCCCAACAATGAGTTTGGGGAAGCTAGTAGAGACCTCTTCCTGTCTCCAGGTGGAACTGGAGCCTCCTTGGGCAAGTACTCCTACAGGAGAGAGAGGACGGGCCACCACGAACACTCCGGGAGGCCCAGGAGGCAGAGAAGCCCCAGTCCGCCGCATTCCTCCCAGAGAAGCGAGGAAGCTGAGGAGACAAGGAGAAGCAGTCACCGGGGGAAGAAGTCTCACAAACACACGTCGAAGAGTCGCGAGAGGCGCGGTTCCTGCAGCAGGGGAAGAAAAAGGGACCGCAGCCCGAGTTCCTCCGGGCCCAGGAGTCATGGCCGCAAGAGGTCAGGCGGCAGAGACAGACGTACTCAGGGTCCCAAATCCAGTTTTGTTCTTTAAAACAAAAATACACCGTACTCATCTTGTAAGTTCTCTGCGGGATCTTACCTCTTTGTTATAGAAATAAATGTAGCCTTTGTAGCTAAGGACTCGCCTTCTTCCCTCTCCCACTCTCCTGACATTTTTGCCTTAACAAAAGAATAGGTCCAGCGAAGGAGGGGGTCTCATCAGAAAGAAGGAAGGAAGAGAATCTAAAATCGGCAATGAATGACAAGTTTGACTTTAGTAGTGATAGGGAGAAAGAGAGGAAAACAGAATGAACATTTAAAAAGCTTTTTTCCCCTTCCTATATCCAGAAAATCTAAAAGAAAAAAAAAGACTGTAGAGTCCAATCATTTATGTCTCTTTTCTTGAGAGGGACTGATCATCATCCATTAACACATGTTAATGTTTAATTAATTTCTGATAAGGCAAGTTAATACTGAATGTATAATGTGAGCTATATTTTACATTTTTTACATAATGGCAAACTAGAGTCGCTGACACGCTGAGAAGGACAGCGCAAGAAAAGGCAATTATAGGCTGATAGCCCTAATAAACATATCATATATGAGATTATGCGAGCTCATAAGATGATTTAGGGAATATGGCCTCTTTGCATAGTCTTTGGAAGACTTGTATATGACTGGAACATTTATTCCTTGAATGTACAGAAGTCTTCATTAGTGGTATCATTTGGGCTTGGAGTGTTCAATCTGGCCAGATTTTTTATTTGGATTCAGTTTCTTCAATAGTAGATGACTATCTAGATGCTTCTGTTTCTGCCTAAATCAGTTTTATAAGTTATATGTTTCTAGAACTTTTCATTTTTGTCTGAATATTAAAATGTTTTGGTATGAAGTTGTTCATGATAAACTTGTATATTTTTGATGTTTGCAGTGTCTCTGATAATTTCCTCAATTATATATTTTAACACTAGCAATTTGTACTAGCTTATTGTCTCTATATAATTCTTGAATAGAACAGAATTCTTTTTCATGTCACTTTCTGCAAAATGTCTACTGCTTTTTACCGTGAGACTAGCATGATGGATTAAATAAAGATGAACACAAATTCACAAGTGTGTGGTCTAGTTCTCTTTGCTTTGAATCTGGGATGGTAAATGACTGCATTAACAAAGGGTGTAAGATATGAGGGAAGGGGCCCTTTGACTTTCTGAGCCTTGCTTTTTTTAAAGAGAAATTAGAGTTTACACTGTCCCCTCTCGGAACCCTGAACCTCTGGGGAAGAAAATCCGACTTCTCAGCAGAAGACATCACCTGGAGAGGCATTGAGACTACAGGAGACAGAGAAGGTTCCTGCTGAGCCCGGCCTTTCAGCCATCCCCATCAAGGTACTAGGGAAGTGAGTGGGGTCACCTAAAACTTACAGTCTAGAAGCTCGCTGAATGTCTTTGAGTAATTCTCCCGATGCCATGTGGAAAAGAAAAAGTTCACAGCCAAATTGTCTGAATTTTTGACCCACTAAATTTTGAGATCAGATAAAATGGTTACTGTTTAGGCACTAAGTTTTGGGGGTAGTTTGGTTCACAGGAATAGCTAACCAAACAAAAAAAAAGACATTTTGCTTTATGTGTCATAAATCTGATGTCATCTTTTACTCTGCATGCTGATATCTGCTATATCTTTGAGAGAAATTGTGCGGACTGTTCTGGGTCTGTAGTGACATTCTGGTTTGAATAAAAGCAGTAGAACTGTACTTACCTTCATGGTAAAATAATTGAGAAACATAAATTTACTAGTTAGGGAGGAAATATATTGATGAAATAATTGCCCTAAATAAAATCATGCAAGTAGAAAACAAAACAAATGAGACGTGTTTATGGAGCAATACATCAGTTTCCTGGAATAGGACATTTTTGAAATGAAGTTCTAGGAGAGAAAGTTAACATTCTCGGCGAAGACCATACTATTAAGGCAGCACTTTTTAAAGTGTGTTACATGGTTTGGGGATAAGTTTTGGGATAGTTTTGAGAAAAAAAGTTCCATAATGAAATATGGCTGAAGAAAAACACACTAAAATGCCACTTAATATATATTTGTTAAACCAATGAAACCCATGTTAAAGTTTAATAGTTTTAAACCCTTAAGGACTTGGACTCTCCTTTAATACACTTACGCAATTACAAATATCTAAGAGGCATAGTTGGTGAAATACTAGGCAGAGTTCTTAGGTATAACATAACAACCTCTTGATTGTTCATCAGGGGCCTACTTATATTCCACAGAACACACTTTGGGAAATATTACTTTACATCTGTTGTATTCTGATATGAACTACAAAAATTATTAAATTCTGGTTCTGGTAGTAGCCAAGGATCTGGTATTAGAATAATCCTGCATGTAACAATTATAAACTGTGAATTAAGTTTAAAAAAAAAATAAGGCACAAAGTTAACTAAAAGCAGGAAAATGCATTGAAAGTAACTTGATCCTTGAATGAAGAGAACTGCACTGAATGAGATCCATATTTACATAGCCTTTTCCAGGAGGACCCTTCGTAGTCTATTCAGTGTTCCACAGCTTGAGTAAAGGGACACAGAAGTATTGGCTTGTGGTGTCTAAGTATGGAGTTTGGGGTCCTCGGAGTGGCTCAAAATTGAAAGGGTTTAATCTCATAAAAAAGTACTCCACGGTGTGGAGTCTATATCTAAATCTATATATAATCTCTCCTCAAATCTTTGGTTAATCCCTGAACTAGGCATGCCTGAGGAAGACTCTAAGCAGTCTGATGGATATCAAGTCAGAAACGCTAAACAGATGAGCAAAGATTTCAGCTGCTGCCAACCACAAGGACGACAGTTTGGAATTTGAGTCCCACCAAGTTCACGTTTACTCTAGAACAAAATCAAGTATCTTCTCAAATGAAGAAAACAAAATTCAGTGTCCACAATGTGTTGTTCACCAAGTCTGGTGTACAATTTTTCTAGCCATGCAAAAAACAGGTAAATACAACCTATAGTCCAGAACAAAAGCACAAAAAAGAAACCAATCTTGGATAGCACAAATGCTTAATTAAAAGTCTAATCTTCTGATTAGTCATTATTGTGTCAGTGTTAATTTGCTGATATTGATAATTGTACTGTACTTACATAAAAATAATTATTTAAGGTAAATAAGTGCCATTTATGCAAGTTACTCTTACACATTTCAGAAAATAATTCTATCTATATAGACAGAGAGTAAGAAAAAAAGAATGAATCAAAAGTGATAAAATGATAACAGGGAATCTGGCAAAGGGTATTGGAGAATTCTTTGTATTATTATTATGTCTTTTCTGTTACTCTTAAATTATGTCATTCATCAAAAAATTTAAAAAATTGATATGGTGTTAGAGACAGATATAGGAAGGGACCTGATTAAATTTGATGAGTGTGTATCATGAAAAAAAAAAGAGAATACTGAATATCGGTAAGGGCCAATCTTACACATTGCTAGAGGGAGTAGAAGTTGGGAAAACCCTCTGCAAAACATTTGGTGATGTAGATTAAAAGCCATTGGCAATGGTGTCTTATTTTATTCAGTAATTCCATTCTGGAAATCTTTCCTAAGAAAATAATATAAAATGTGGAAACAGCTTTTTGTATAAAATTTGTCAAATCCAGAGTTATTTATAAGGCTAAAAAACATAAGGAATTAAATATCTTTTAATAACTAGATAGTCATGTATATAATGGTAAAGCCTGATGGTTGGATATTATACAATAATAAATATAGTGTTGAAGATGGTAGCTGACATACCCTGACATATAATTACTGTGTATTAGAGCTCTACTAAATTTTAACTATGCCTTATCTCATGTAATTCTCACAATGTCATTCAAATTGACATTCATGAATAGTTTATATTACTATAAGAAGTATTGTATAATATTAAATGTACAATTCAGGATACACTGTTTTATACAGTCAAATTAGAAACAAAAAAATTCAATGGAATAAGGACAGTAAAGAAAATTAACAGAAGGGTAATAAGAACTGTCTTTAGATGTTGGGATAATGGATGTATTTTATTCATTTTATTTTGCTCTATTTTACAAATTATAATAGGTGTTAATTTTATAATGAAATATAAGAGAAAATAAAACAAAAAGTTGTAAAAATTATTTTAGTAGAAGTCTATACATAGCTTTCATTTAAAATATCATAAAGGTGAAAATATTGTTGAAAGTATCAAGAGGTTAAGAAGTGTGTACATGGTGTTCATTTTTAACCCAAATGGATTTCTCAAGACAAGAGTTATTAGATATTTTTATGACAGCACCAACATGCATTATAAGATCTGCCAGAGAATATTTGATGCCTATGATAAGCTTAAAGTTAAACAGGAGGTTTTCTCTGATTGTATCTTCATTGCATTTTAGACAACATGGGCATATAATTCAAAAAACTTGTTTCTGATAAAACAAAAATAAATGTGAATTATGGTATAGCATAAATGCAGTATAAAATTATATCATGAATTTCAAAGAAGAATACACTATTTTTTGGACTTATACGTAGTAGTTTACATTTTAAAGAAATGCTAATAAAAAATATACATTTGGCATGACTACACTAAATACATTGGAGAAGAATTAGAGTTTTTCAGTGTGATATCTATTGTCATATTGGTTGTGACAATAATGAAAATGTTCAGTGGGTTATCTTCCAATTTAAAATAAAAGTTAGGGCATCATAGCATATCATAGGAATAGAAATATTATTTCCCCAAAACACTTACATTAAAATTATGTCCACAAATATAACATGTTTTCCAGTTCTTTTTACCCAAAAATATGTCTGGATTCATAAATGGTTTCTAAAATAATTTAAATATTATATGGAGATGTTAGACATTTTGTAACTTTTGCACAAATTCTCTGGACATTTAGGCTAACTTTTATTGTGTTAGGTGAAATTAAAAGTGAAACATATAGAAAACATAACACCAACTAATGTCAACAAATGGAAAATTTGTAATGGATGTTCATGAGATGGTACTCTTTTAATGATCTAATTTTAAGAGCATGCACATCCACTTCAAGTAGTTGTCTTCAAATAAACTTTTAGTATAACTGATCTTGATTGTAAGGAATCTATGAAACTTAAGAAAAATTCATGTCCAGTGAGAAACAAATGAGTATTCAATATTTCAAAAACAATTTGTTTCAGAAAAGAGAGAAAACAATATCCATTGAAGTTGTTGGAGGCTGTAAGGAGATACACACAAAAGAGGAGAGATATAGACATAATTTGAAAAGACTGAAAGTATTATATATAGTATTTATTTTATCAGTTTTAGCCCTACAAAGTGTTAAAGACATTATGAGTTTATGACAATATTTGCATCACTTATAATTTCTTTTTTTGACTTTTCTTTAAGTTTTTGTAAAAGAAATGGTTTCCCTTGAAGGTGTTAGCATCCAAACTTATCTCTAAAAACATGCCCTCAGGGACTTCATGTTTTAGGGGAAAAAAGTGACATTTTCTTATATTTATATAAGTAGCATATTTAAAACAAGGGACAAAACATTTTCTGTATTTTTTTTTCTTTCTAACAATTCAGAACTTGAGGATCACGTGTGCGATCCCAAAAGGTTAAAACTGTACAGTGTACCACCTTGACTACGGAAGGATGTCCTCAGGACAGTCAAGTCTTCAGCAGAGATCCATCAGTAATATCCTGTCTGTCTCCCATTAAGAGAAAGGAGAAATGAGTGAGTGTATTCTGCCCTAGAAATTGGGAGAATAGGGGGAAGAATATAGTACCCATACTTTCTGGTTTTCATGAGACTCTTATTTACATTTGCCATCTGGGTATGGTTATTTATAGCTCCTCCTTTTCCCCTCAGAATTGTCCATCTAAGTTTGGATACCCTAGGATAATGAGTGTTTAATTTGATTAATTTGCTGATGGGATAAAGTGGGGTGGGCATTACTTTTTGCTTATATTCTTCTTGCAAATCTAAGAGGTTTTGGAAAGAGAAGGAATGAATGGTTTTGCCAGAATTGTATCAAGTGAGTGGCCCAATGTTTTGTCATATTACTTTTGCTTCCGCTAGACAATTGTGTATGGTATGCTCGACAGACTTGGATTAATCTTACTGTAAGGCAGCATTTATATCATTCCTGTTCAAAAGCACTAATAGTTGGACATTCACCTATGATAAGACTGTTAATATATATTGGTTTTCAGCGTCTATCTTCTAACTCCCTATATAAGCTATTAACAGAAGATCCAATGAGGATTTAAGGAAAAAGGAAGTGAAAAAAAATTCAAGAAATGGCCTTCTATTAGGAAACAATAATTATGTTTAAATTATTACTACTTACAAGTAAAGGCGTATGTCAATGAGGATATGCAAATTATGTGCAAATATATTTGGATCTTCTTAATTCATGCACTTATAATTTAAAAAGAAAGTACTCTTTTAATAATAGTTATGTTGTCCTAATTTCCATAACAGCTAAACAAAATTTTGATTTTGTAAGCAGAAGCTTACTATTATAAGCTTCTATTCTTGGAATATTGTTAATACTGTCACTGAATGTGTTCCATTTTATATAGTTATGTCAAATATTTGTGTTTTAAAGATGAGCTCAAATGTAGTTTTTAGTGTCAAATTGATGTTTCATGGTGATCATAGTGATGAATAATAGTTTCTGAGTAGACTTAACTTTATTCTTTAATTTTGGCAAACAAGTGGTTTTAAGTTCACAATTATGTGAACACATGACTCTCATTCTAATGAAGTGCAAAGAAAATATTGAAGAAAAACTCTAATTTACATATGTTTATATTTTATACATATTGAATATATAGCAAAAACCCATCAAGGCTGGATGAATAACAAAAACGTCTTCTGGCTTACACATTGCACAAATACCCTGAATCTATCAGTAGCTCTTGCTATTGCCCAATCCACTCTTACTGAAAGGGTTATGTTAAAGTGGCTACTGTTTCCTAAATGAGATAGTTATATTATAGAAGAATGAAATTGGTTGTTGTTCATTTCTCTATTAAGAATAAGGACTTGAGGCCATAATCCAAGTGAATTAATGCTGTTATTACTGTGAGGCTTGTATTATGTCTTATTATTGTATCTGAATGAAGGGAGTGGGGGTGGGTGGGAAGCAACGCCTTTCACAGAATCATAAAAGTATAATATTACAATATATAAAAAAAATAATAGGATGAAGGGCAAAAAAAAAAAAAGAAGATTCATCCACTTACACTATTTACTAAAGCTGACAATTTGTAAGGGTATTGGTGCCAGTATGTGCAATTACTTATCTATTTCCACTGAACAGTGAAACTGTTCTCCCCCTAGGAAGGCTTAGAGCAAGGTATTTTGGGGAAGGGGGTGGGGAAAAAAGACAAAGGAGCTTATCCTGAATCTATTAGCTATAATGAACAGGTACTAAGAAGCAGACACTGCCCGGAACATAAATTACAATCTAAATGAGATATTCATATTTACATAAGCAGTTCCTCAGGCACTCTTAGCTAAGTTCATGGGAAGAAAGTCTTCCAAATGCCATTCATACCACCAGGGGTAATTGCAGGACTAGAAGCATCCATGCCCTTGCTGGGGAACCACGGAACACGGTTTTAATTTTCAGCTTGACTTACGTGCTGTTGTCGTATCATAGAGACTACAGTTGCAGTTTTACAGCTTGGTTTTCTTGGCTTATTTTAGAATCACAGAAAGAGTAAGCTTGCAAATCTCTTAATAAGGCAATTACATTCAGACAAAGATTAGATCTCAGTGGCACAATAGATTTTTGCTATATTATTCAGTATCTTTTTGATATTCCACTGTCACTAGACAAAGCTGTGAATGGTAATGTGACAAGTCTATTCAGAAGACAACAATGAGGGGTTCCTTAATTGTGTTCCCTTGTATGCCATACAAACCCTCACTTAATTTTTTTTTCTGTTTTGAAAAAGCAAATAGAAAATATCATTTAGAGTCACAAAAACCACTGTTGAATCTATTTTTGAAATCTACATTTTATATTTGTAAAATGAAAATGTTGAGATAGTCAATCATTTAATTTTTTATTTGGTAAAAATATCTTATGATTCAAAATGTCAGTCTTAATATAGGAATGAATATTGATATGAAAAAGCAAAAATTCATAAGAATCTAAAGAATTGTTTAAAATATGTACTTTGGGTGATGGGATAGGGATTTGGAAAATCCCCCCCTGTGGGTTTCCAATGGTTGCTAATAAGAAACATAAGGCAAATATTTGCTTTATGTATTTTCTTCAAGACTTACCCATACTTAAAATTATTTTAAGAGCTTATAATGGAAATGTAAGACAGTCATTTTTGGACTATTAAATTTTACATTAATGTATTAGTTTATTTGAGAGGAGAAGATCTTGTTTAAATGATCTAGCATTTTTTAAATTTTATAAATTAGTATTTCTAAGTCAATTTTTTTGAGAGAGAGAGAGAGAGAGGAAAAGAAGGATCATGGGAGGGGAAGAGAAAGAGAAAGGGAGAGAATCCCAAGCAGGCTCCATACCCAGAGTGGAGCCTGAACACATGACCCCAGCCAAAACCAAGAGTCTGACACTCAACTGACTGAGCCACCCAGGTGCCCCTATAAGTTAACTTTTAAAAGATAGTGGCAATATCTTCATTGTCCCAGATTGAGATTGTGTAGCTGAATTTATGGAACATTGTTTGAAACTAACAACTTTGTAGAAGTAATTATCCTTAAAGTTTCATTTGAGCGGGAAGAATGGAAGCTGTGATGTAGTAGAGAAAGTGATGAGTTCTAATCTGAATTCTATAAGTAATGTTTTTTACATCTTGGTTTCACTTAATCTTTTTTTAAAGACTAATTTATTTATTTTGAGAGAGAGAGAGATAGAGAGAGAGAGAGAGAGAGAATGAGCAGGGGAGGGGCAGAGAGAGAGGGAAACAGAGGATCTGAAGCAGGTTCTGTGTTGACAGCAGCAGCCCAATGTTGGGCTCAAACTCGTGAACCCTGAGATCTGACCTGAGCTGAAGATATTCACTTAACCTACTGAGCCACCCAGGCGCCTCTCACTTAACCTTTTTATACCCGTTTCCTTATTAGTAAAATGAGGAACTGCTTCATGTGAGGATAGAATGGAACTGGGTGTTTGTTGTATGTAAGCAATGAATCATGGGAATCTATGCCTGATGCCAAGAGCATGCTTTTGACAATAAATTATATATAAAAAAAAAAAGAATGGAAAATTGATGAGAAAATTTCTGTAAACATAGAAGCAATACCTGAAGGCTGCACAATATCAGAAAAGCTATAGAAGATCCAGGAAGTAGGAGTTACCTGGCTGGTTCAGTCAGAGGAATGGGCAATTCTTGATCTCAGGGTTGTGAGTTCAAGCCCCAGATTGGGTGTAGAGATTACTAAAAACTAATTAAATAAATAAACTTTTAAAAAAATCCAGAAAGTTTCCATAATCATAGATTTGAGAGCTTTGCTTACTGAATTATGGAAGTGGTTAAGATTGTACATCAACTGTTATCTGCAAGAAGTTTACAGGTAAAAAAATAAATGATTGTAAGAGGAAATGTTATAATATCTTAGAAAATAAGTGTTAATGATATGATGAAATAGAAACTTATTAATTTATTAAAATATTCTGAGCAATATTTACCATTTTTATATATGTAAAGAAAACCATTTAAGGGGTGCCTGGTAGTTTAGTAGGTTAAGTATCTGACTCTTGGTTTCTGCTCAGATCATGATCTCACATCCCTGACAGTATGGAGTCTGCTTGGAATTCTCTTTCTCTCCTTGTCTCTGCTCCTCCCCTGCTGTGTTCTTTCTCTCTCAAAACAAAAACAAAACCAAAAACCATTTGATATTATTGTTGGGAATGATAGAGCTTTCTGCCTAATGAAGAACACTGCAAGGCATTTGGTATTTTTGCATAAAAATTAAGGAGAATACTTAGAATCAATGTAATAAGTAGGAACCAAATAAACGTTTTCTAGTTAATCGAGATGTTTTCACAGGCACTAGCTATAATGATTAGACAAACTGGGAGCTATTATACTTTGATACTGCTATGTAAACCTTGACATCATTGCACTTACCAACAACACATCATTGAAACAAAATTGGCCAATAAAGATCAGGCCGAAATACCCTATTTGTATCTCATACTTTAAAAATACAAAGAAAATAGCAACAGTATTTCATGATTATTAATACATTGAGCAAATTAATATTCACAGTTCTGCTACAAGGTCCAAAATATTATTGTTAGATTCTTTTACAGTTACTTTTTTTCCAGCAGTAATGCAGTTTAAGTCATCAAAACCAGTTCCTCACAAGGCGTGAAGTTTATCTTGCTGGTGTTCTTTAGTACAGATTTGTCATAGACATTAAAATCCCACACAAAGCATTGGATATTTACTGAAATGTAATTTTTCAGCATTACATTCTACCGCTACAGATTCTAATGAATGAATAAATTCTTTATTGACTTTGGCTCAAATGGCAAGGCTACGTGACCCAGGGAATAACCAAATGTTGGCAGAACAAAGGTGAAAAATCAATAGCAATTGATTATTTAAACTCAGAATTTCAGGGTACTCAGGCAGGATTTATTCTAAACCAAGCCCCAGTAGGAGCACTCTTTGAATCTATCTGATTTGTAAACTGTCTCCAATCCTTCATCCTACCCAGTTAATTTGCAATCAGAATTGCTATTTGAAATGTAGGCATCTGATTTGTTGATGAATCTTATATAGTTTCTGCAATTTGTTTATTTTTGCTCATGTATATATTGGTGCCCACCTATTTCATGCTAGTTTTATTCCTTTGAATTCTGAACCCTCTTCAGATTAAAAAAAATTATTTTATTTCAAGGACTGCTAGAAAACCTCAGGACTTGGTACTCCTGTGGTGTTGCCATATTAAGGGGTGGGGGAGGGGAGTTACCCATCTGATCTTAGCCAAACCAGGCTGGGACATCATTCAACTGAAAGCCAACAGGGACTCGATTGGAAAGCACCACACCATGCTTTCTGTATATTGCACTTGCCTCTTGGGGGTTATGCTAAAAGTGGCAGCACTCTTCAGAAAGAGAAAAGCTGGCAGATGTTGGAGGTGATTAAAGGGATGATTAAAATCTGGCACATTCCCTCCATGGAAGTGTGTCTGTGTTTACTCTACTACACTTAGAACTTGGCAGATTTTGGAGATATGGTTAGATTGGGAAAACTCTGTCAGGACCACTATTACTTACAAAGAGTTTCTCTTGCAAGATATTGGGATCAAATATTAAGCTATTCAATTTGCCAACAAAATATGTAATGTCATACATTTAATTTTTGTATGAATTGAATAGAAGAAACAAATCATTTTCACAAAATGGTTGGTAGCTATTACAAACACTAATTCTTAAAGTTATAGATGTTGACTTCTGTGATACCATTATGCAGTATGTTTGTGAATATTTAGACTTCACATGGACACTTGATTTAGTATATAAAATGATTTAAAATTCAAAGTATCCACATAAAATATGTGGGCTTCTTATAACCATGATCACACTTTTTTCCTAGAGAAATTTGCTGTTAATATTATCTTGAGTCACTATATGACAATGTTGACTATAACAATAAAATTAATCATTTTTATCTATTCAGTACAGTCATTATAGAACTTTGCAACCCATTTACCCATGAGACATTTTGTTAAGGCAAATGTTAACAAATGTTAAGGCAAGTTGTGTGGTCCTTCCAAGAACATCTTAGGAACAAAAGAGTTTTAAACAGTTTACAAGAATGATTAGTCAATAGGTAGTATGACATTTTCAATTATTATTGTGAGTATAAGTACACTTAAAGTGTTAGAAGACTTTATATGAACTTATGAATTGCTAACAAGTAAATTAGATGTTGATTATTCACTTTATAAATAGCTCACAGAAGCAAGAACAATAAATATAGACTGATAAAACAGAGTGGGAAGCGCTCTTAGAATACAGCTTTCCTCCCTGTTTTGAATCCCTTATTGAACTTTCTTTCTTTTTTTAAAGTTTTAATGTTTATTATTTATTTTTGGGAGAGAAAGAGAGACAGACAGACAGAGCACAAGCAGGGAATGGGCAGAGAGAGAGGGAGACACAGAAACCAAAGCAGGCTCCGGGCTTTGAGCTGTCAGCATAGAACCCTGACGCAGGACTTGAAGCCAAGAACCATGAGATCATGACCTGAGCTGAAGTTGGACGCTTAACTGCCAGCCACCCAGGTGCCCCTCAAACTTTCTTCATGTATGGTCATTTAATCCCCTTGTCACCAGTCACGTTTCCTGACATCCCCAAACAGTGAACCCATTAGACTTCTTTTTGTTGCCTCTGTGCCTCTGACTGGGCTGTTTCTCCTGTCTGGACTTCTTTCATCCTTTGCAACTTTCAAAATATTACATGTCTGGCAATATGAAATGTGACCTTCCCTGTGAAGGACCTTCCCCAGTTCTGCCAAAGCAGCTAAAAACATCGTCTGTTCCCTACCGCTGCTATGGGATTTGTGTACTGCCATTCTCACACACACACACACACACACACGCACACACGCACACATGCACGCGCGCACACACACATTTGTAACTCTCACTATACTATTGTTGTGGGTAGGAACAGTTAAATTCATCTATAGATTTTTAGAACCTAGCAAAAAGTACTCTCTCAATAAATGTTTTCTGAATGAATATATGAGTGAAAAAGTCATTTTAATTGGATTAGAAAAAGCAGTCATAAAGTTACATATGCAAGAATTGAAAATAAAAAAAATCTGAGCTCATAAGACAAAAAATAAGTACTGACACGTGAGCTGTTGCTGAAACAATCATAATTCTCTAATTTTCTCTTTATTTTTTTTAAAGGTAGATATTGGTCAATGGTAGTCCCAATTCACTGGATGAGGTTGACCTAGAGACAGGTATAATGAAGCTTCAGGTCTTCACTTTTCCTTGGAAGCATCACAAAGTGGTCAGGAAACATGTTAGTTGCCTATGTCCTGTAGCAGGCTGTTGCAATTCGTGTCTTTTTTCATGTTTGAGCCTATCAGCAAATGATTAAAAATTTTAAAATAACAAAACTTGAATTTTGAGCAAGCATCCTTTCTTTGCCATTATTATCCCATCTTTTTCGTTCTTTGATCCCATCTGTTTTTTAATTTTTTTTAATGTTTATTCATTTTTGAGAGAGAGACAGAGAGCATGAGCAGGTGAGGGAGAGAGGGAAAGAGGGAGACATAGAATCCAAAGCAGGCTCCAGGCTCTGAGCTGTCAGTACAGAGCCCGACTTTGGGCTCGAACCCACGAACCAGGGGATCATGACCTGAGCTGAAGGCAGATGTCTAACCAATTGAGCCATCCAGGCACCCCTTTTTGGTCCCATCTTGATAACAGGTTTAATTAAGACTTTGCTGAAGTCAATAAACTATTATTTTCCCCAATGTAATTCTATAAATAGGGCTAAAATTAATACATTTGCTAAATTTCTTTCATTGTGAACCTATTGGAATCCGTTCATTTTGTAGCTGTCATTTTAAAACAAGCATAAGTGTACATGGAGGCACCCAAAATGGCTTGGGATAATTTACATATTCAAGAAGTGGATATTAGGAAAATAAAAATTATTAATCTGAGTTATATTTATACTTCTGTTACTCTACTTCCATAATTAGAGAGGATTCTCTTAAAGTTATTATCACTGTTATAGCTTTTCATGCATTTTTAACTTTGAACGTTATGTTTTTAAGTAATGTTCTAACTTGGTTAATATGTTCACAGAATGTAATTCTTGGGTTATTTTCACAGAGTGCAGCTTCTCACAGTGTTTCAAAATACAGCATTACCCATTCAATAATTTCAAACAAGACAGTGATAAATTTGTTGTTATTTAGTTCCTTTTTTAGATAGCATTCATTTGTAGACCGAGTTCTGTTCTCAGAAATCTAAGTATACATTCATATATTTATATTATATACTTTATACATTCAAATAAATTCTGCCAGGTAGAGTAGCAGTTGTTATGTTATGAATCTCTGGGTTATGATTAAAAGGAAAAAGTAACTAAACTAAGAGAAAGCCCCTTTAGGATTTTTAATAACCTTTATCTCAAGAAAACATGAATGTCTTCATCACCAAATGTAAAATTTTTAAAACTATTAATGGGTATAATAATTAAATGTAATTTAGAATTCTAAGGAATGAAAGAATAGCAAACTCATAAAACCAAATTTTAATAAAATATAGATCAGCAAATAGGAAGTAATAGAAAGATTTTCTGGGAATATCTAGAAAATCATTCACACATACAAATATATGGAGTTGCATAGAAGACATTGGAAGGCTAGTGCTAGTTGAATAAAAAATTTTAAAACCCAGAAAAATTGGATATGTCTAAGAATTATATCAAAGTAGCATGACTTGAAGGGATGAGGTTCAAAATAAAAAGGTAGCTGGAAATAATAACTGATGAGATATCAAGGGTTGGGGTAATTAACCTCTAGAGATATCTTTCAAGTCAACCAATAGTTTTTGTTCAATCTATAAAATTTCTTGTTTTTTTTAAATTTCTTTTTCCTTTTTCTTGGTGTCTGTGTTTTACTGGATGTCTGTGAATTCATCTAAGAATTCTGTGGAACTCAAAAGTTCTTTTAACTCTTCATAGTAAAATCAACCAGTTTCTTCTTAAAAATAAAACTGATTATAGAGGTGTTCTTTTTTGGAAGCAGGAGACTTCTTGTACTTATAATGCTTATTTTCATAGCTGCTTACGTTCTGTGTCTACTTTCCTTTAAAAGAATGTGTGCAGTGAGATACATTTTACTAAAAGTTTTAATAAAATGAAAAGGGAAAAACTGTTACATAGAAGTTATATCTTATATGTATATTAATCTTTTCAATTTATCTATTTCTGCCTGACACTGTTCATGGCTTTGGGTATATTGACTGGGCTTAAACAAGTAGTAGTTTTTCTCATGATGTTTCTGTAGTATTCTCACTAGCGCAGTGGATCCGTGCTGAGAGCCCCAAACAAAGGGTGGTAGGGTTTTTATGGGGTTTGGAGAAAGGGGGGTTACAGAAAATTATGACATAGTTACCGTAATCCAGTCATCATTGTATAACAGCCTTAGCAACAATTTTAACCATACACATTGTCCAGAGTGTTTGTTGCTTTTGGCGGGACCCAATCACAACATTTAGTGTTTCTTTGAAAATAACCAATTACGGGATGGGCTAAGGACCCCCACGTGGCGCAAGTAACTGGTTATTCTAGCATTAAACAACAGGTAACTATCTATAGTTTCCATCTCCAGGCCTGTCCTTAGGAATGTTAAGTGTGTTAGCTGGCCGCTTTTGATTGGGTGCTGCGAAGGTGGTCACTTGTTGAGCAATATGTACCCTTTTTCTGCTATTGTCTAATGATTCTGGGAAACCAAAACTAGGCCTTTAAACTCAGAGGGGAAACTTAAAGCCTGTCATGGAGTCAGTTTGGTTCAGACCTGTGTCCTTTCAGCTCTTTCTAATTTTTTCATTCAATACATGAGACTGAACATATTTACTTATATGTATCGATCAATATGTATTGTTTTTTCTGTAAACTTCCAGTTTATATCATTGCTTTTTTAAAAAATTTGAACATTATTTTTCTTTTTGATTTTTGTGAGCTATTTAAAAAATTCTGAAATGTTCCTTTTCCTCTGGTGTGTGTTGTAAATATTCCCAACTTGTCACTTATCTTTTTACTTCACTTCTGGTATCTGGTAGGCAAATCTATTAATTTTTTCTTTATGGCTCTTAGATTTTTCTCTCTTGTCAATGAGGAACTTCTTCAATCAAAAATTATAAAAATATTCCCTATAGTTTCTTATAGTAGTTTTCTAGATTTTTAATGTTTAGATCATTAATCCATCTATTCTTTTATCTAACTTTAAGTGATCTAAATTAAATTTTCCCTTAGTAGATAGCCAACTATTTTTACATTATTTCCTGAGTAGTCAATTTTCCATTTGATATGTTAATTTTATCTTATCCTAAATATCTATATAAATGCATGGTTATTTCTTGATTTTTAGTTTTCTCTTTGAAGCAGAACTGAAGAATAAAATATATGTAAAAAAAAGTGCACAGATTGGAAGTAAAAAGCTTGTTGATTTTTATAAGACAACAGAGACCATATAACCATGAGATAGGTAAAAAAATTATTATTATTTCAGAACCGTCTGTTTTCTAGGTAGTTAATCGTATTGTCAAATATTGACAACCATGTCTTTTAAAAATATATCTTTTTTGGGGCACCTGGGTGGCTCAGTCAGTTAAGTGTCCAACGTTGGCTCAAGTCATGAGCTCACCGTTTGTGAGTTCGAGCCCTGCATCAGGCTCTGGGCTGACGGCATGGAGCCTGGAGCCTGCTTTGGATTCTTTGTGTCCCTCTCTCTCTCTGCCCCTCCTCTGCTCACACTCTGTCTGTCTCTCTCTCTCTCAAAAATGGATAAACATTAAAAAAGAATTAAAAAAATATATCTTTCTTTTGCTCCTACCGTATTAAAAAGGTCTCCAGAAATGTTAGAAGCAATGACCTCTTTGTCTTATTTCTGTTTTAAATAAGGAAAGCCTTTGATCTTTTATTACTTAATGTGAGGCTTGCTTCAAGTTCTTGGTAGATTTTCCTCAACAGGGCAAAGGATTTATTTCTATTCCACATTTATGAACATTTGAAGAGATGTACATAGGAATTAAATTTTGTGAGGCAACAGGCGGAATTGCCTGCTGACATTGTCCACACCTGATGTTGTTTAGGCTGGCTTGCTTGGACATCAGGCTACTTGGGACAAAGATGCCTTTCCTACTTTAGTAGGAGAAAGCTCTCTGAAATGCAGCCACCCCATCCTCACACGAGGAACTGCAGCATCCTACCACCCCAAAGTCTTCAGTAAGACAGATGGTTGACCTTCCCAGGTAATTCCTATAAACTGCTTTTACTCCTAATCCAGAGAGCCCAGGGCTAAGCGGCCTGTGTGTTCTTTCCCCCCCACAAGTTTGACTCTTGTGCTTGAATTATAAGGAAGAGATGAGGGTGTGGAGGTGGTAGAGGGGTGGAGGTTATGTCACTTCTGCTAGGACAGATTCCATATCCTCTGAGTCGGCAGTGCTCTGGCTTGGTGGGCCTCCCTGAGACAGGTCAGGAGGAATAGGGGTGTCCGTCTACGCCACCTCTTCTCTTGCTAACCACTAAAATACCCGTTTCCCCTTCTCCCTAAAAGCGTATTCCTTAACCCATGTTGTGTGACATTGTGGAATTCATCCTGAACTCTGTGGGTACAGATGGTGCCTCAGACTGGAACCACCAGGTGGGGAAATTATATAAAATGTTTTAGCATTTATCAAGATTGTCACATTTTTTAAGACAATCTGTTAATGATTTTAATTATATTAATAGATATTTTAATGTAGAACTTTTCCTTTTTGTGATGAACTCTGATGTCTTAGAATACTAAGCCTGATTGCCAATATTTGTTTGTCATAAAAATTTCCTTTCATGAGGAAGAGGTATCGTTAGTGTCTTTGTAAATAATAATAATTTTTATAAATAATAATGATTTTGATACAATGCTGGATAAGCTTTTCATCTTTATTCCTATGTTCTGAATCTATTCTCTCTACATTTGGTATAATTGACCAGTAAAACTGGGTCTTGTGCATTTTGGGGGAGGATAGATATTGACTATGCTTTCAATATTTTTTTCATTATTGTTTAAGTTTCTTATCTCTATTAAAATGCAAATTCTGTAGCTTAAGCCTTTCTAGGAAATTTTCTGTAACTGTCCATTTCATCTAATTCCCTCCAACCCCAACCTTTGGAATCAATCTCTATTACTGGCTTTACTTTAAAAAAATAATCTCCTAATGTTCCTTTTCTTGTTCCTAATTTTATTTATTGATATTTTTGTATTTTTCCTTTAAAAAGATTTTCTAAAGTTTGTTTTCTAAAGAACTAGTTTTTAAATTCTTTCCACTTCCCTCCCTATTTTTAACTCATTAATTATTCTATTATCTTTATAAATTCTATTATCTTTATTATAAGTTGATTTTGTTGTTGTAACTTGGCTTCTTGTATTAAATGCTTAGTTCATTTATTTTCAATTCTTTCTTGACAGCTAATAGTTGCAGGTAAGTCTATGATTTTTTTGCTGAGTGCTTCTTTGCTCATCACATAGATTTTGTCAGTAATTTCTTAATAGTCTCTATTTTCATTTTTTATTTCCTTTTTAATGTAAGTAATTTAGGTGGGTACTTTTAAATTTCAAAGACACAGATTTTATTTTAGCTGCTTTTCATCTCTCATATTAAGTAGCTTGTTGTTTGATTCATAATATATTTCCATTTTTTCCCCAAGTCAGTACATTCAGTAAATTCTGTCTCATTCTCCTGAAAGTTGCATTGTATTACATTTTATGGATGTATCATAATTTATTTAACCATTACCATATAGGTAGAAATATAGATTCTTTAGAATTTTTGCTTT
This sequence comes from Suricata suricatta, assembly GCF_006229205.1. Taxonomy (NCBI): domain Eukaryota; kingdom Metazoa; phylum Chordata; class Mammalia; order Carnivora; family Herpestidae; genus Suricata; species Suricata suricatta. The sequence goes on along the minus strand of NC_043712.1, from coordinate 45,037,780 downwards.
TGCAAAGAGTACTACAAAATGTCCTGTACTTCTGTGTGCATGTACAAAGTACTTCTTCAGGAGAGCATCCTAGGATTGGAATCATAGGGCCAAAACTTATATTTTAAATTACATAGATATCATCCAATTGGCTTTAAAAGGCTTTATTAATATACATGCACAATAATAATACATGCATATAATATACATACTATTTTCCTTCATCCTAGATGAAGGGGGGGGTGCCAATCTGATTGTACTAAGAAGAATAATGGCTGCCACAAATGCCCATTCTGACAACCTGGCAAGTTGTACGTTGTAAATGTGACTAAGGTTATAGACTTTGAGATGGGGAGATTATCCTTATTATCTTATGTGGGTGGGGTCAACATAATCACAAAATATCTTGGGAGGGGTAGAGGGAAGCAGAAGAGGGGGTCAGGGAAATACAACATGAGAACTTGAGCCACTGTTACTGGCTTTAAAGGTGGAAGTAGGAAACTGTGATCTAGGGAATATGGTAGCTTCTAGAAGCTGGGGAAGGCCTTCAGTAGCCAGCAAGGAAACCAGGACCAAAGAAGTGGATTCTATAAATAACCTGAATAAACAGAAAACATAACTCCATAGAGCCTCCAGAAAAGAAGGTTGCCTAACATCACCTTGATTTTAACCTGTTGAGATCCATGTTGGACTTCTGACCTATGGAACTGTACGATAATTAATTTGTGTTATTTTAAGCTATTAGTTGTGATAATTTGGTATAGCAGAAATAGAAAATGAATATACCAATGATTAGGTTTTCCTTTCTATATAAGTAGTAAGGTGGAGCATTTTGTTTTAATTTATAGTGTTAGTGAATCATGATTAGGTTGAAGGTCTTTTTTTTTCTTTTTCTTTTTTTTTGCATTTTTTAAAAATTTAATTTAATTAATTAATTTCTTTATTTTATTGACAGCAGGTTTATCCAATTACAACATTTAGAGTGTTAACCAATCAGAGTAGACCCAGGACCCAGGACCCTCACATAGGGTGTAACTAGCCTTAAGCAATAAGTGATTACCTATAGCTTCTATTTCTAGGCCTGCCCTTAGGAATGTTAAGGATATTACAAGGGTGGTCCCTCTTGCCTTGGGCAATGTGTGCCCTTCTATTGTCTCAAACCTGTGTCCTTACATTCCCCCCTCTGTCTTGTAACTGACCCAATCCTGGGTCAGCTGAGTTACCATTGTACCCCTAAAGCCTGGCATAGCCCTCCTTGGTGTAAGGGGAATTTCTTACCCTTTAAAGGGCATAGGGAAGGAGAGTTTACCCAATTTCCGCCAGTCTTCATGGTTAATTTGGTAAGGGTCTTTTTTAGGGTTTCTAATATCTGGCGCTGTCTGGTTTACAAAAGTAAGAATGACAGCCAGTTTGTTTCCTCATTTGTCAGGATCCTTGGGCGTATAAGTGCAATACACCTTCATAATTCTTACTAACCTTAGCCAAATTGCTGGGCCATCTAGCGGCCACTTGAGGACCCCCCATTAGAGTCTGGCGGTAAAGGAGTATGCTCCCCTTAACTTTTGCTGTGTTGAAATCCCATGCCCAGATCAGAGGCAATTAATACCAACAGAACATCCTATCAGGAACTTTTGCTGTTTCCCAGCTTTCTGGGGCAACATTTGCCAGTCCGATGGCAAAGAGGCAGGACAGTTTATTTTACTGGACTGAGGATTCCTCAGGCTTCTGCCGTGCTAGACCAGCCAGCTTCCGGGGTGTGGCTGGAGCAGGGCTGGAGATCCCTGGAGTCAGAGTCTTTTTGAAGATCAGTTCAAGCTGATCGACTGGATCAGGATCTCCTCACCAGGTTAAGGGTTCTTCTGAGTAGGTTCACTTAACTCCAGAGAGATACCTGAAACTTTAATAGGGGCTGACCCCCATCTTAAATATCATCCTCACACACTAAAAGCCTGAGATCTAACAACAAATCTTCAAAGACACTCAGAACTAGAATAACATTTACAGTAGTGCATTGCTGAAACACAGATTTTCTCTCTAAAAAAACCTCCATTATCAGAGATGGCCAAATCAAGACTAATGCAATGGTGGGATGAGTGAAGGTCTTATTTTTAAATTGTGTTGATATTTCTTTTGAGGACTAGTGTGCTAATATGGGTTGCGTCCCCTGACTGTACCCTGCCTGATACACTGGTATATGGAAATGTTCTATTTTTATCTGAAAATAATACAAATTCACTGTTTACTTGGGATAAAATGATATATTGCTATGCAGATTTACTAAATCAAACTTAAATAGTTCTTTAATCCTTTATATCTTTTTTTTTTACTATTTGCTTTCCATTCTTTCAGCTTTGCATATGCTTATGGTTTATCTCTTTTTCATTACTTTTCCCAGAGTTTGCTACAGTTCTTTTTTATTTTTTTTCTAGTGCTTCCAAGTTATAGTTATAGTCTTTATTCCTATTCTTTTAATATTTATCCCTGATATTGTAGCCAAGTATATTTAAGCAAACATTAACGTTCATATAGTAATACCCTTCCCTTGACCTCCTGAATAACATGCTAGAATACTTTAGTCGTTGTCTTTGTTTAACATGGAAAATTAGGCATCATCATCATTACTATAATATTTGTTATATTATTTAATACAGATTATGTTAGTTAGATTTATCTACCTGTCAATCAGTTTCTTTTTTCTTTGTCTTTGGTATATTGCAGATGCATTACAGCTTTCAAGGTCTGAATTTCTTCTGATCCAATTTGGACTACATTGTGTTTCTTGTATTTGTGGATTCATTATCTTTTATCAGTTCTAGAAAACTCTGTTATTGTCTCTTCAAATAGTTCCTATCTTCTATTTTTTTTATTCTTTCTTGGGAATTTGATTTGATCTATGTTAGATCTTCTCATTTTATCTTCTGGGTCTCTTGATTCCTTTCCACATTTCCTAATCTCTTTAATCTCTGTGTTGTCATTAATTGTGTTTATCAGTTATCTGCTTTATCCATTGAAATATTGATGTCAACAATTTTATTTTACATTTCCAAAATTCTATTTGCTTTTTTGAAAATCTAGTCACTCTGGATAACCTCTTGCTTGCTCATTTTGCTATTTCTATTTAAAAAAACTATTTTATACAAGTTACTTTATAGTGTATATCTGATCATTTTAATACATGAAGTTCTTGGATATTTAAGTTTGTGTTTATTATTGACTGTTGAGCTTCATTCATAGAAACCTGTTTTCTTCCATGTTTAAATTCCCTTGACTATTATAGGCTTATTCATGTTTGATCTGAATCTGTGGAAATCTTAAGGGCCAAAATTGCTGATGCCTTCTCCCAGAACATATTTGCTATTTCTTCCTCTGGAGACTAGTCACTAGAGGGTACTAGTGACTGTAAACCAGGAATGCGGTCACCTTGGTACACTTGGGAACCAAAGCCTAGTGTGCTGGAAACTGATCCTTTCGGCACCCCTAACTTTCATATTTTGCTAAAACTTATGGTTTCTTGCTTAGTAGCAGCTTTCTTTTTTCTTTTTCTTTTGGAATTTTCCTTAATTTCGAGAAAGATCAACAAAACATTAAAAAGATTACCCTACAAACATTAAAAAATATTGTTTTTAAATTACCCTGGATCTAAACGCTTTGTAGTGGGAAGCTCTTCAAGGTATCTGTTGTCTCATATTCCCTGAAATAGAAATTACCTTCTTAAATATCTAATAGTTTGCTTTTTATATTTTAAATCTGTATAATTAAGTACAATGATACTCTGTTATTCAGCTATTTTATTACATATTTACTTTAGCTGGTATAATTTGAAAGTTTCAATTATTCTTTTTTATTGTTGCTTATCATTTACTTTTTTTTAACTTAATTTTTTTTTGGTATTTTATAGGGACAGAGACAGAGACAGAGAGAATGAATGAGCAGCTAAGGGGGCTGAGGGAGTGAGAGAGTCTTTAGCAAGTTCCAAGCTCAGCACAGAGTTCCACACGGGGCTCCATCCCATGACCCTGGGATCATGACATGAGCCCAAATCAAGGGTCAGTAGCTCAACTGGCTGAACCACCCAGGTGCCCCAATTTTCTTTTATTTTTTTTAAATATAGAGGCAATATTCTCAAAACTTTCTGAGAATATTTTAAAACATAATTTAAATATTTTTACTCTTTCCTATATTAACCTGATCTTTAGCAATTAGTTCTATATCTGAGTTCTATTCCTCTCTCATTCTTCTTTTCTATACCTTGTTTGTCAATCCTATTTGTTGGTGATTTTTGATTGCCCATGTGTATTTATAGATTAGGGACTATACAAAAACCTAATTAGTAGCTATCATGTTTTTGGAGTCTGGGGATCTACAGCCTTAGAACAGTCATTGCATGTTTCTATAATAGGCATTAGCGCTTTTATGGTTTTGTGGAAATAGGGATTGAATCTTATGACTGGGTGGCATTTTTGTTGGATGGATTTTTCTTTTTTATGAGGAGGCTCTTTGTCTTTGTGATGACTGTTATTTCACTTGTTTCAGGACTTACTCTGTTTTCTCCTTGTTATAGAACTAGGTAATGAATGAATCTGCCTCCTTTCCACGGTCCACTTTTCCTCCCAGATCTCACTGGGAGAGACCCTGTTTATGATGTTTTTGGGGGGTTTTAAGGAAAAACTCATGTTTGGAGGGCTACTTTTTCACATGATTTTTGTTTCCTTTTGAGGTTTTTGGTTTCTGAGCACTGTTGGTCTTTATCCAACATTCGTGAACACACACACTTGCACACCCTCAGCAGCTCTGGCCCAAATGCTGTGCATAGGAAGGGCCTTCCCAAACCAGGCAGGGAGAATGAACTGTGCATGTGAGGGTCACAAGTCTGTAACCTTTTCAGAGCCGGGAGGCTGTTGCAGGTCTTTTGGTGTGAAACCTTGGAGCCCCGAACTTATGTCTGCTAAAGTCCTGGCCCACAGCAACCTGAACGTGCCATTCCAGTCATCAGAAATCAGAAAATAAGGTGTGTCAGGCCAGCAGAGGACCTGAATGAGAACCCACCTGATAATACCCTGTGCTGTCTGCTTTGGCTGCCTGTTTCTCCTTTTCCTGCAGACATGAGTACAGGTCCCTCCAAAGACCACTTGCCTCTACCTCTGTATAAATCACAGACCACATCACCTTCACCTGCCTGAGGCCAATGAGAGCTAACAGAGCTGGGTCCCTCAGTACTGGGATCAGCTCAGCGTTGCCCAGATCTAGGGCTATAGGGGATTGGCGGTACGCCACCCCCACTCCTGAAAGAAAGGCTCGCCACAGCCTCAACATTCCCCAGGTGCTGACCTCTCACTGACACACACCAGCCTTCTAGCACAAAGGCTTGATACCTGAAATACAGCAGAGTGGACACTGTCACAACTATATCCGGGCGGCTCTCCCAGTGAATGGAATGGAATCCCACTGAAGCCTTCAGAGTACAAGCTGAACGACAGGGTAAAAAGAGCCCTTACTCCCAAGATCTACTAACGAGTTCACAGTCTATAGTGGGTCCCTAAGGCACCTTGGGCACCACATCTGGACACTGCTCTAGAGAAAGAACAAAATGCTCAGTCAAATTAGTGCACCTCTCAGCAGTAGGGGGAGTAAAAAAAAGAAACACTCTTATAGAAAAATGCAAAAAACCCTAGGTACTCACACACATCCTTAGGGCTAGATGTTTCTCCTGGCAGCAGGGAGGAGTCTGCATTTCCTCCCAGGACAGCATCTCTGTCCACCAGCATTCATTCTGGAGAGCAGTCTCAAGGCACTACTGTCTGTTTCTAACATAGCCCATCGATCAGCACCCTGTGATTGGGGAGCTGGCTCCTTAACCCAGTACACGCCCACCCTTTCCAGTCAGGAAATATTTTCTCTTTTGCACACCATGTAGGATGCTCAGGGACAGGGCCATGGCCAAGTCATCGTGGGTGGAGTCTGGGGTTTCCCAGGAAGGCAAACGGGGTGCATTTGGAGCCCACAGGGTGTGGTATGTGACTTCGGGTATCTGGGGGAATAAGTACCGGTTCTGACGGTAGGTAGGGCAGGGAAAGGACGTGTTGGCTTGAGCTGAGTGTGAAGAGTGGCTCAGAAAATAGCAAAATCTGGCCCAACGGGAGGCCACCACAACCATACTTCCCAGTGGAAGCCCCAGGGGGTAATCTAGGGAGATCTACAAGGCGATAGGGGAGTTGTGGGATGAAAAACACTTGGTGCCTCCAGTGCCCAAGGCTCCTTTTTCCAGAAGCATCCATAAGAAGTTTGGCTCACACCCAATTAAGGTGATCCCCAATTCTCTGGACTCCTCCTGTGTCAAGAGTCACAGCACAATGGTGTCTCATTCTAGCAGCCTGGCTAGATGCAGGGGACATGCTGTGGATCAAATGCTGTGCACCAGAGTGAACGGCACATAGGTGGACCCCAAAGCTATAGCCTTCTAGAGCCCAAAGGGCCCAGAGCAGCCAGGCAGCCTCCTGGCTTGGAACCCTGGGGCCCCAATCTGACATCTGCCAAGGTTCAAGGGCACAGCCAACCAAAATACATTTTATACTTTAAAAAACTAGTAATGTTTTGGAACTATCATTCATACAGCATACCACTCACCCATTTAAACTGTGCAGTCAGTGATTCTTCAATATACTCAAAAGGTTGTGCAACCATCTTCACTATCTAATTCCAGCAGAGTTTTCCTATTTTATCACTCAAAACGAAACCCCATACACTGGCAATCACTTTTCATTCCTCCCTCCCCTGGTCCTCTGACAACAAGGGATTTACTTTCTGTTTTGATAGATTAATCTATTTTGAAATTTTCATGTAAAAAGAAGCATGCAGTATATAGTCTTTTATGTCTGCTTCTTATGCCAAACCATAATGTTTTGAAGATTCATCTGTGTTATACCATGTATCAGTACTTTATTCCTTTTATGGTTGAGTAATATTCCCTTACCTGGGTATACCACATTGTTTATCCATTCATCAGATGATGGATATTTGAGGTATTTCAACCTTTTGACTGTCTTGAATAATGCTGCTGTAAATATTCATATGCAAGTTTTTGTGTGGACATATATCTGTTTTCTTTTTGTAAATTATTATTATTTTTTATTTATTTTTGAGACAGAGAGAGACAGAGCACCAGTGTGGGAGGAACAGAGAGAGAGGGAGACAGACACAGAGTCGGAAGCAGGCTCCGAGCTGTCAGCACAGAGCCCAATGCGGGGCTTGAACCCACGAACTGGGAGAACATGACTTGAGCCCAAGTCAGATGCTTAACTGCTTAAGTGACCCAGGCGACCCGTGTATCTGTTTTCAGTTCTCTTGGTGACATGCCTAGGAGAGGAATTGTTGGTCCATCTGGATAATTCTATGTTTAATTTTTGAGGAACTACCAAACTGTTTTACAAAGTGGCTATACAATTTTGCCTTACTACCAGGTATGTTTGTGGCTTCTAATTTCAACTCATCCTGGCCAATGCTTGTTATTATATATCTTTTTGATTGTAGCCGTTCTAGTGGTCATGAAGTGGTGCCTCATTAAGGTTTCAATTTACATTTATCTGATAACTGATTTTTATTGAATATTTTTTAATGTACCAGTTAGATTTTTATATGTCTGCTTTGAAGAAATACCTATCTAGATCTTTGCCAGTTTTTAAATTTGTTTTTTGTCTTTTTATCATTGAGTTGGGACATTTATGTATTCTATATATAAATCCCTTGTTATATACAAGATTTGCATGTCTTTCCCGTTCTGTGGGTTGTATTTTCACCATCTCAAGGTGTTCATTTGAGCAAAACATTTTGAGTATTCATGACGCCCACTTATCTCTTTTTCTTTGGTTTCTTATGCTTTTGGTATTATATCTCAGAAAACATCACCTGATCCAAGATCACAAAGGGTTACTCCTAAGAGTTTTCTTCTAACAGTTTTATGGTTTTAGTTCTTAAATTTAGGCCTGTGGTCTATATTGAGTTAATTTTTGTCTATGGTGTGAGGTAGGGACATTTTTCTAATAATTTTCTTTAGTTCTTGGGATATGGTAAACAATTATTTTAATGTAGTTATAATAGCCAATTTAAATTCTTTATCTAGTACGTTCATAATCTGGGCTTCCCAAAAGCAATTTCTATTAATTGTTTTTCCCTCAGGTGTATTAGCCATATTTTCCTATTTCTTTGAGTATCTAATACTTTTGTTGTTGGAAAGCAGACATTTAAAGTAATATAATGTGGTGATTTTGGATATTTGATTCCCCTTACCTTTGCAGTTTCTTGTCATTGCTATTTGTGGCATTTTTTTGTTTGTGACTTTCCTGGAATAATCATGTAAAGTCTGTGTTCTTTGTTGTCTGATCACTGATGTCTCTACTAGGTTAGCCTACTGGTCAGCTCATGACTGCACAGAGATTTCCTTAAATGCCTTCTATGGATGTGTCTCCCAGCCTTTGCTGCAGGGTTCTCTGTGTTGGACCTCTCTTGAATGTTCCTACAGGCTGCTTATAACTCCGCCTTAGCTTCAACTTTCTGCTGATCCAGAGCCTCAAGGTCAGCCAGAGGTGAGAGATAAGTATGTCCTGGATATGCACACAATCCTGAACATGTGTGTGGCATTGTACTTTCCAATAATATGTCAGAGTTTTTCAAAGCCCTCTTTGGACACTTCATTCCCCAGTTTTTCCTTTTAAGCTTTTCTGGTCATGCTCTTATTAGCCCCAACTGATAATACTTCCTCAGGAAACTACTGCATTAAACAATTGCCACATTAAGACATTAAACATTGTTGATTATTTTCAACAAATGCCTTGGGGATAGGTCAATTTGCACAGAGTGCCCTCTGCATCAGGTTAAATAAAGACAAATTTTGAGAATGGTGCTTTTCAGGTTGCTATTAAATTCTCTGGGCTTTGCGGGAAGTTCCAAACCTATTGTGCCCTCTCCAGGGGTTACAGGCGCAAGGGTTTCACAGTTAACATCATTGTGAAGCTGTTAGTTTTCACATCTGCTGGAAGAGGAGATGGGTTGAGAGCAAATTAAAATGCCATAAAGTTTGCTATTTTAAAATCAAGTTTCACCTGCTTTTCTTGAATAAACAAACACTCAATGGATTATGGCAAGTCTTAATTTCAGAGTTCTGAAAAAAGTTGGTGTTCATCATTTTTGCTATTGTTCTTTCTCATTGCTTTTACAGAGAGGCAGATTTTCAGAAGTTCTAACTGCCATTCTGGAAGTGCTCTGATGTATTGAATGTTGATCTATTTTTCTAATTTGTTGTTTTGTTATACTCTTAATTTTGAAAACAATTTAAAATACAGAGTAATACAAATATTGCCGCAAAGAAACATAAAAGACAACAATATCTCGCCCTCATAGTCTTTTTATCATTGTTGTACATTTTTGGAATTTATCAATAATATAAAATTGCCATGGCTTTATTATTTGGCTGTTTCTGTCCTGTGAACTTTTCTATCTTAAGAAGCACTCAAAGAAATTGACAACCTGGATTCATGGCTAGGAGGCCATGGCCTTTGTTTTATGAAAAACGGTTTAATCTTTTTTCTTATAAGTGTATGCCTTTAGAAATAGTTAATGCCTCTGACTTTCAATCATTTCATTTATAAAATAGAAATCATAATATATACCTCATAGGGTTATGTTGAAGATTGAATGACATGATGTATATAAAGCTTTTTCCTCAATAAATGGCACCTATTACTATTTAAAATTGAAACTGGTGGTTTAGATATAATTTCATTTGGGGAAATTAGCAGGTGGGACATTTTATTCATTGTCAGAAATGTAACGTCCTCCCACCTCTTTCATTTGGTTACTTTGAAATTTTCCATAGTAATTTTTCTACTGTGATTTTTTTGGTATCATTTGTTTATATATTTCATTTCTAAAGCACAGCAGAGTCCTTCCTCAAATAGTATCCCCACCAGTTACACTCTTCTACTTCCTCCATAGAGCCAGGAAGCCTAGTAGAGGCCACTTTTTATCCCGACAGAGCAGTAGATTTAACAGTCAGAGGCTTAACACTTATGGTACCATGATGATTTTAAATATGTAACTGCCATGCTAATCATAAACACTGATGTTTCACAGAATGTTCTATACCTTTACTAGGTAAGTATGTAGAAGCAGTCCTAGAGAGCGATAGTATCCATGTGTCAAAATATTACTCACTTTTGTATTTCCTGATACTAGATATCACAGTTACCCAGTAGTAGGTACTAAATGTAACTAATAGATAAAATGAAAAGGATATCACTTTTATAATTTTCAGTACTACTTGCACAAATAATAAATGACAAAAGGTAAATTCTATAGCGCTCACACAAATAACAAATTTAAATTAAGTAATTATATATGCAAACATTTATTTAAAAAGTTTTCTCAAATAGAACAAAAAATATTTCACATGATCTTGCTTTTGGGACTCACAGTAAATAATTGTACATTATTTTGTTAATCACTATTTGAAATACTAGGGACTTGATGAGCTGATATTTATAATTTTTGTTACTAAGCCTAACTTGAGTTTCCTACTTCTGACATTTACTGGAAGTAGGTTACGTTGAGAATATCATTTGGTTTAGAAAGTGTGTGGATTTTGTCAGTCCAAATGTAATCATTCTTCCCAAGCTCCCGGGCACATCCTAAGTCTAGTCCCATACTTCTCCCTGGGTTTTGGTGATGATCGTCTATGCTATACATGTGTGCAATTTGCTCACTGCGTTCAGTGGCCATTTTCATAGATTATCAATTTCTCTGTGTTCTTCACTTATTTGCCTTCCCCCTTTAGCTAGATATTTAGGAAATAGTTTCTCACATGTTACAGGTGATTTGAAGAGTTCTGTGAAATACAACATGTTATTTTTTTCCCCAAGACTAAAAAAAGTCAGAGTATGAGCCCAGAGAATGTGTAGAGAAAAGGTAATTGAAATAGAGTTCTGAATTCAAATTTCATAGGCCACAGTGTTCCCATAGACATCTGTGACATTTGTCTGGCTTTTTCTTTATAGGTAAAAGTGGATCTAGAATTATTTGATAAGTGGCATTTGTGGTGCTTTCTTTAATATACAAAGTGACTTTCCCCCCAAGTGAAAATTAGAGGAAGGCTAATATTTATAGAGGGGCTGCAATGTTCCAGATGCAGTGATGAGAAGTTCTTCACACATTACTTAAACTCTACTCCAGTCCTGATGAATAGTAATTGCTATTTCTTTCCTTTTCTTTTCCAGATGAGGACATTTTTGCTTAAAAAAGTTAAATATTTTGCCATAGGTTATACCACAAGTAGAAATAGTGCCACGATAAAACCCAGGTCTGCAAAATACCTAATTCCATTCTATTTTTGAAATACTTTTCTGAGAGCCATGTAAAGAATCATACTCAAGTTAAGGAAGTAAACTACCATTTTTATGAAATCAAAAATATTAGAAAGCATTTATGTAGTTTTTAGGATAGCATAAGTGGTTTAAGAAAGATAGCGGTAATATATTTCACAGATATTGATAGAGAAATAAAAATCAGGCCCTGTTACTTTCCCTCATCCATTTTCCCTCACCCCCCACTTATGAATTTAATATTTTAGTTTATTATAAAACAAAACAAAACCCCAAAATATCTGTCCTATTTCTGCAATACAGAATGGCTATATATCCACACATAAGGAACCTGTTGAGCATCTGACTTAATAAGAGTCATTTCTTCATGGGGACATTAAAAATTCTCATTATTTTATATTTTATTTTCTGTATAGATCCAGACTTTTATCTGGAGTCTATTCAATGAGTCGAGGAGATTTAGTAGCTTCTATGTTTAATAATTTCTGTGACCCATCCAGATCCACCCTCCCTCTTTCATCTCTTGCTCTGTGTCCTGAGAGGCTGCCCTTTATGAAGTGCATCAACAGGATCTCCTGCCTTCTGGCTGCCTATTGGGTTACCTGTTGTAGTCACCATCAGGAGATTGGAGAACTGAAGGAGAATAAGGATTGGGATGTTTTTTCTTCCTGATTTGTTTCCTGCCATATCGCCATAAGGTTGTTGGAATCTATCCACAACAGACTACTGCTCCTGTAGCTAGAGTTACTCTATGCAGGTTTCAGCAACTTCTCCCTTCCCATTTTTCTTCAGACCTAGGAGTAATAATGCCTATGGCTTGCTGGTTTCCCTTATGCCTGCCTACAGTTTTGTAAATAGACCCTTTATTATAACCTTTGAGTGTGAAATCTGTTTCTTCCTTGTAGCTTGAATGAAACCCAGCTAAATACTGAGCAATGTACTCTAGACAGAACAGAGAGAGGGATTCCTAACTTAGAGGAGAGACACCACTAACATGCAGAAAAAGAAATGACATCAGAACATATGTAATGAAATATACAAATATAAATTGATATTGCCATGTGGCCCATAATGAATGCGGGCATGGAAAAGAGATTCTGGAGTTAATGAAGTCTATCGAATCTTTAAAATATAAGTTTGATAGTGTAAAGCAAAGTATTTTTTTTTTAAGTTGCCATCAGTGTAAGTTCGGAGCATGTTTGTTCTCAAGGTTGTGTCTCAAGACATGACTTGATGAGAATGACAGAATTGGATCATCTTGGATATAAACACAAAGCAATTGATTTCAGAATATGACAAATGAGAGCTCCTCTCTCCTGAAGACATGGAATTGTATAGTTCTCTTGGTATGCCTTCATGGGATTTGACTTTTGCATGGTACAGTCCTTTAGAAGCTGATCACTGGGTGATACAGTCTTAGAGGAAATTGACCTTTGGGTGGCACGGTTCCTAGGGAATTTGATCTTGAAAGATATCCTTTTCTAATTTGACCTGCATAGTCACTGGATAAATGTTCAATGGTTTATGTCCTACAATATTCAGCGAAGTCATAATCCATATCTGATAAAGGACTTGTGCCAGAGTTTATAAAATCTTTTATAGTATTAAGAAGACAAACAATCCAATTTTAAAAACAGACCGAGGTTTTAAATAGACATTTCATGGAGTGACATATGAAAAAATGCTCAACATCATTAATTAGTAGGGAAATACAAGTTAAAATTATATTGAGAAACTACTGTAGACTCACTATTGTGACAAATCTTTTTTTAATTTTTAAAAAATGTTTATTTATTTTTTTAGTAGTTTATTGTCAAATTGGTTTCCATATAACACCCAGTGCTCTTCCCCACAAGTGCCCTCCTCCAGTACCACCACCACCCTTCCCCTTTCCCCTCCCCCTTCAACCCTCAGTGGTTCGTTTTCAGTATTCAATAATCTCTCAAGTTTTGAGTCCCTCTCTCTCCCCAACTCTCTTTCCCCCTCCCCCTCCCCATGGTCCTCCATTAGGTTTCTCCTGTTCTCCCGTTAGACCTGTGAGTGCAAACATATGGTATCTGTCCTTCTCTGCCTGACTTATTTCGTTTAGCATGACACCCTCGAGGTCCATTCACTTTGCTACAAATGACTGTATTTCATTATTTCTCATTGCCATGTAATACTCCATTGTATATCAATATACTACATCTTCTTGATCCATTCATCAGGTGATGGACATTTAGGCTCTTTCCATGATTTGGCTATTGTTGACAGTGTTGCTATGAACATTGGGGTACATGTGCCCCTATGCACTAGCACTTCTGTATCCCTTGGGTAAATCCCTAGCAGGACTATTGCTGGGTCATAGGGGAGTTCTACTGATAGTTTTTTGAGGAACCTCCATAC
>NC_043712.1:45017217-45023947 GCF_006229205.1 Suricata suricatta | reverse complement strand
TTGGCAGATGTCAAGATAAACTGTGCAGATTAAAATGCCTTAATTTAACCTGAAGAAATGGTTTTGAATCATACAAATTTTTAAGAAGAAAAATAAAGACTGTCCAAAGGGATTCTCCTAGCTTATAACACATTTCCAGAATAACTCTCAAAAAAAAAATTCAAAAATACCCATTGACTACTTTAAAAATATGTCAATATTTTATGAAATAACTTCTAAAATGTATATTTTTTTACTTAAAAAGGATCCCAAGTTTTAAATAAACTGCTAGCAATATCATTTTCCTCACTTAAAAGTGCATATCTCTGAGGGTAGGACATACATACGTTTCGAACAAATAATGATTTTTACAAATTTTTAACACAAAAAAAGTCACTTAAAATATTTTTAAGGGGGAAAAAAGAGTTTTCACCAAAAGTCATCTTTAAATAGACTGCAGTAGATGAAACTGTTTTCTGTTTTTGTTTTCCATCAGAATTCTCAATGAGATGCTTTGGCAGTTTTAAGACGTATCGCGGTCTCTACCAAGAGACCCTGACATTAATGATGTCCGTGGAGATGGCAATTGCCTTGATGGCTCAGTCTGAACAGAGACAGTACTGGGCTGGTTCTCCAAACCAGAGGCAAAGGTACTCTCTTCTCTTACATCACGAGTTTGCTCGACTGAAGCTGCCTGGGGTAGAATACTATCCACAGTTTTGTTGGCATGATTCAAGTTGTTATTAAGCGTGGCAATATTACACCCCGTGTCTAGGAGGCCAAGTTCATCTTCTATTGTAACTATATCTTTAGCTTCAAATGGTTCAAAGGGTTCCTGCCTTTGTTACAAAAATTTTAAAGGTCAACAATAACCAGTGATAATGGGGTTGTGGAATAACTGGGAATCCTTATACATTGCTGATGGGAATACAAAATAATAGAGCCACTACGGAAAATAGTTTAGGCATTTTTTTAATAAACAGACATCATATGATTTAGCAATCCCACTTCTAATTATTTAACAGCAACAACAACAAAAATACAAACAAGGCCACACAAAGATCTACCTGTACTTAAATGCTCATAGAAGCTTTATTCATTGTAACCTCAAAATGAAAATAAACCTAGTTTCCTTCAAATGATAAATTTATAAATAAATAGTGTTGTATTCATACAATGGAATGTTATTGAGGAATAAAAAGGAATAGACTACAAATAGCTGGATCTTCATGGATAAATCTCAAAAGTATTATACTACATGAGTAAATACTATAAGATCCCATTTATACAATGTACTAGAAATGGCAGACCTGTAGGGACAGGAAACAAATCAGTGTTGACTGGAGCTGGGAGTCATGGGGGTAATCATCTCTGAAGAGAAGTAAAGGAACTTTTCTAAATGGTGGAAATATTCTGATCCTTAACTGTGGTGGTGTTTACATGAGTGTGCATTTGTCAAAACCCATCAAACTACATTTAAAAAGAGTGAGTTTTATTGTGTATAATTATATCTCAGATAAAGTTGACTTTGAGAAACAAGAAAAAAAAAAGTAGCAAAATCTACGTCTTGATAACAGATAGATATTCAGTTACTCTCTGAAGTTGTTAATAGTATATTTTGCTATTGGGCATATTTCAGTGTGATTCACCTTACTTGGAATTCCCAGCTCTAAAAAGATATATGATTACTTATAATTCTTAATTGGATGTTATTGAAAGTAGAGTAAGCTAATGGAATTTTTTATTATTATTATTATTACTTGCTAAAGAATCTTACTTATTTGCTCTTGTGCAACAGAAATACTTTTGCATATTATGAATGATAGATAAGGATGAAGTAAATGAAAAATTCTGAGAGACGAGGGAAGACTAGAGTCAAGGGTCCTTGAAAATGATAATTTCCAATTAAGGAAAACAAGCAATTCAAAGAGCTGTACAACAAAAACCAGTTTTGTGTAAATCCAAGCCAGTCACACTGAGACGCTCCTCTGAGAGTTACCTGGAGGAGCTCAGGAAGTTAACTCAGAAAGGAAATCCTTAGTTGTATTTCAGCTCCTTCAGGGAATAAAAAGAAAGCTATTGAAATGACACATATTCAAGTCCATCTGTTTTTACAGTATATTATACCCACTTCAATGGATCGAAGAAACAAGATTTCACAAAGTAAGTTCTGTAGATTTCTCAGTATTCAATTAGCTTCAAAAGCTTAAGCTGAACAACCTTTTTCTTGTAGATTTTCCTGTTGGCAATCTCTGTGTTCAAAAAGATGTCCTGGTGGTGCTATTACTATTTTTTATTTTTATGTTTTTTCCCCTCAGATGCCTCCAATCTTTTCTGAAACAACATATATGATTTCATGTTTGTGTATGATTGAGAGAATGACAAATACATATTTTGCTCAAATCATTCCCTCACTGAAACCAGCTCAAGGGGCGTTTTACAGCCCAGGATAGTTACAGGCAGTCCTGAGAAGGGCATGTAATTATCACCTACTGTATCTGCTTCTGCGCTTGGACTAAAACATCTCTGTAAAAAAAAAAAATCATCCAACTTTTGTTTTGGTTATTTCCACGAAATCAGAAGCAGCTATTCATCAGTAAGTTTTTGACATTATCTGTCACCATCAATTAAATGACATAAAGAAAAACTGAATTTCATATCTTTGAGAAGTGGGTGTATTAAATGCCAGAGATTTTTTGGATGATTCATTTAAATTAAAATGGTTGAAAGCCTGCTGACAGAAGCCGAAAGGAACTTGGCAGTGCGTTCCTAGTACAGACTTTGAACAGATAGGATCTTTGCAGATTTTATTAAAGGGTTTTTCCCTCCCTTTCTGCTTTCTCCAGTCAATGAAACAATTGTTATAGGAGATAATGGGGATCGATCCTCAAATATGTTTGAAGGATAAAATTAAAACAAGTTAAGTTAATGATATATCTGGCTTTTTGGAATGATTTAAATATACTAATTCATTACTTATTAGGAATTTAGACAAATATTTTTATCTTCCCTCAAAGCGTTTATAATTTAGTAGGGAAAGTAAGACATATGCACATCTAACATAAATCAGAAAATAAATTAAACAAAAGAGGAATATATAAATTTCTTATTCAGATCAGAAGGAGCCATAGCTTTCCAGGATAAAAGATCGTGAAAGGCTTTCTGGAAAAGGTGGCATTTAGGCCATACTTAGAAAACAATAATGGCAGGATAGGGAAAGGCATTCAGGTTAGAGGGAATGGACCGGATGAAGGCAGGGAAATTTTGGATGTGTTCGGAAAACTGGGAGTAAGGCAGTTTGGCCTGAAACAGAGTAAAGAGGAAACAAAGGGGGACTCTCAGGAGGCGCTGAGATTCCCCGGTGCAGGACGGGCTAAGGAGCTGGCTTTTATTCCATAGGCAGTTGAGAAATCAGTTAGCACTAATGCAGCCATTGGAGAATTCAGTATTTTTCAAAGAATTTCCATGGCTTTCTGAGAGGTGTTTAGAAGTCATTTAAAAGAAATACAAATTTTTCTATTTTCTCTTCTCTCTTCCGTCTGGTATGTTGTAATGTGTCAAAAGTACACTTTCTAATATTTCCAACTTGATATTTAATGGCAACTCAAATCAACATAATTATTTGCGAAATCTCCATTATGTGCAAGGCACTTTATGCCCATTGCAAGATATTGCTCCTCAAACATTCCTGCCAAAAATCCCAAATGCAGAGTGTGAAACCTCATATGCTCAGGGTTCTAGGAAAACTTGCCTGCTTTAGAAGTTTTACATGTGACTTTTTTCACTGGACTTTAAATGATGTAAATATATTTAAAAAATCTTACTAAGGAATGCTTATATAGGCCCCTAAAACATCTTTGACTAAAATTGACAGGAAAGATGAAAAATATATATGATATGATCTTGTGTACATGCTATATATAGAGTACCTGTCCTTTCTGGGCTTATTTTACCTAATTTGGGCACATAGGGTAAGAAATGTCCATGCTTTAAAGAACTCTGCAAATATATCAAAGAGATGAAACAAGGATTTTGGAAGAAGCAGTACTGTTTTATGTTTTCAATACAATGTGGTTAATTAACATTTATTAAAATTTCAAAATTCAGACATTGAAGATATATCATTTGGCAGTGATTAAGTGAAAACTAGCCAGATAGAAATGAAAGTAAGCATATAGAATCCTAGAGGAGAGAAAGTATTACTTTAGCATTTATGTTTGATCTCACAGCACTAGGATAGGACTATACTTTCCCTTTTATTATTGTTTAAAATTTTTTAACATTTATTTATTTTTCAGAGACAGAGGCAGTGTGATCAGGGGAGGGGCAGAGAGAGAGGGAGACACAGAATCTGAAGCCGGCTCCAGGCTCTGAGCTGTCAGCACAGAGCCCGACATGGGGCTCGAACCCTTGAACCGGTAAATCATGACCTGAGCCAAAGTCGGATGCTTAGCTCACTGAGCCACTCAGGTACCCCTATACTTTCCATTTTAAAAGATAATTGATCATATTAATGTTCTTAAATACAAAATCTTAACATTTAAAATGTGATCTTAGGAGGTTTTATATTTGTCATTAGATTTAAAAATATATTAATCAGATTAGTGATAAAAATTTTGCAGTTTAGTTTGTAAATACTACATTCTTTTTTTTATTTTTATTTTTTTAAATTGAGACAGAGAGAAACAGACCATGAGTGGGGGAGGGGCAAGAGAGACAGAGACACAGAATCTGAAGCAGGGTCCAGGCTCTGAGCTGTCAGCACAGAGTCTAATGAGGGGCTCAAACCCACAAACCATAGATCATGACCTAAGCCGAAGTCAGATGCTTAACTGACTGAGGCACCCCTCTTTTCTCTTGTAATCTTTGTTTTTGCTTTTCCTGTCATTCATGTGTTCCTTTACATTTTCCTAAAATTCATATAGTATATTTTAAAGCTTTATGACAAATGGGACTTGTACCTGACTTTCATTCTAGTTAAGACAATTTACTCTAGTGATTCCCAAACATATTTAAGGAGAGAAGCTCTTTGTGATCACTCATTATAAATTATGATACAAATCTATAATTTTACATATATATAGCCTCAGAATATTTCAAATATTCTAGAAAAGGATGCAGTAAAAATATCAACAATGATTATCTTTATATATATTTTATAAACATGTATATTATACATATACCATGTGTTATATATTTGTATATATATTTATGTATATATAAGATATATGTAACTTATGTATCTTTAAGTGTTTTCTGATATTTTTGTGAACAAAATAATTTTGATAACAGAAACAATAAAGGAATTTAAAGTAATATTTAAAACAATATGTTGCTGGACTTTAGTATTAGCATGTTTACTTATGGAGATTTTTATTTTGTTTGCTCTTGTTTTCAAAGTGGCACTTCTAGGCTGAACCTCTCTTCTTTGTGTTTCTTGCTTTTAATTCCCTTCTCACATGCAAAGACTTACATTGTTTGGTAGTTTTGGTTTTAAGGGTGAGAACTATCAACTGTGATAGTATAACCAACAAAACACTGTTCAAAAGAGGTTTGCTATTAGTGTCTTCCTTCAGTTTTATTTTTGTTTGCAAGAACTGTTTGCTCCTGGACACGTATACAGGCAAAATACAAGCCACAGGCATAGGGGTGATGTATGCTGCCACATCTCAGTGGAGAATGTTCTGGTGTTTACTGCAAGTGTTGGTCTCTGCTCAGACCTTTGCTTTCTGTCCATCACCAAGAATTGATGGACTATCTTAGGTGACCTGACTTACAGATGCACTATATATTTCTGAATATATTTATTCTTCTGTCTTTTAAGATTTAATCTCGTGCCTCTGGAATCCTAGTAAAATTCCGTACTTGTTAATCTACATTTTCTTATGGGGTAATGTATCCACTTATTTGGAAGAATCTCACTTTGGGTGGAGGAAGATCAATCTTAAGCTGTTATAAACATATGTCCTCCACTCACTCCCCAGGGATTCTGGAATTCCCATTGAGGATCCGTGTTGATTTTTTGGCATCTTCATCACCCAGGAATCTACAGTCTACCTTGACTGACTGTAAGTTACAAAAATAAAAATTATTTTTTTCATTTCCTACATACACATTTTTTTGAGTATGTTCTTTCCAATTATCCATCTCTCTCCTGTATGACTTTAAAATAGTTTTTTTAATGTTTTTATTTTATTTTTGAGAGAGAGACAGAGAGAGAGTGTGCACACATGAGTTAGGGAGAGAGAGAGAGAGAGAGAGAGAGAGAGAGAGAGAGAGAGAGAGAGAGAGAGAGAGACATTGAATCTGAAGCAGGCTCTAGGCTCTGAGCTGTCAGTACAGAGCCCAGTGTGGGGCTGAAACCCATGAACTGCGAAATCATGACCTGAGCCAAAGTTGGATCCTTAACAAACTGAGCCCCACAGGTGCTCATCTATGTATGACTCTTTTTTTAAAAAAATAGTTTATTGTCATATTGGTTTCCATACAACACCCAGTGCTCTTCCCCACAAGTGCCCTCCACCATCACCACCACGTCTTTTCCCCCCTCCCCCTTTCCCTTCAACCCTCAGTTCGTTTTCAGCATTCAGTAGTCTCTCAAGTTTTGCATCCCTCTCTCTCCCCAACTCTCTTTCCCCTTCCCCTCTCCTTGGTCCTCCATTAGGTTTCTCCTGTTCTCCTGTTAGACCTATGAGTGCAAACATATGGTATCTGTCCTTCTCCACCTGACTTATTTCGCTTAGCATGACAC
>NC_043712.1:45008282-45017117 GCF_006229205.1 Suricata suricatta | reverse complement strand
GTTTTCCAGAGCGGCTGCACCAGTTTTCTTTATGACTCTTAATCCAACTCAGTGGAAATATTATAAAATTTGATAGCTATCTTTAAATATCAATTTGAAAGTAAAGTAAAATAATAGAGAAATCACAAAAATGAGAAAAGCACAGTGTTTACAGTCAGACAGATCTGGGTTTGAGTTCTCTTTCAGCTCCTTCACTGTGTGACTATGGTCAAATCATTTAATATGTTCATACCAGCTACAGTTAAGATTGAGAGAGTACATGTAGAATATCTAATATGTTATATGATAGTGTCATTGGAATTTATGGTTGTGAAAGTACTTTAAGATTTATAAGGCATTTTATAAATACAAAAGTGGGATTATTCTGAAAACTTTTCATGTTACTTCTCAGATTCAGACGGCTGAAGCTTTCACTATGCCCAGCATTCACCAGGATCCATAATGTCTAATGTCTTTCCCTTTAGTTTAGTTTTGGAATTATAGTTATTGATATCTCCCTTTCCTTTCTCCACATTTCTGCACTCTAAAGGAGCTCTTTGTCCGAATTACTGATTGAGCTCTTAGCATATGCTTTCATGCCTTGACATATGTATTTAAACTTGTATCTTGTCTCTCCATCCAGCACTAGCAAGGTGCTGTGCTCACCATGACTTTCTCCTCAGTACATGTTGACATGGGGATTTAATGGAAAATATGTGGCAAATAGATTGCTTTTGTTCAGATATATTGGCTTTTGGTGAAGGGATCTAGAATGAGCTTTCAGTTAGATGGATCTGGTTTGAGTTCTGGCTCTGCCACTGATTGTCTCTAGGATTTACTTAGTCTCTCTCTTTTTTTAACCCTAGAGCACAAAATTTGGATTCTGTTTGGGAGAATTTGATAAAGATCGCCTTAGGATAGAATACTTTTCTTAGATATGTTAATTTGGATTTTTCTCTTTACCCTCTCCCCCACAATAGAAGATCTTTCTTTTTATATTATAGTTTAATTATCTTCCATGGTAGCACAACCCTTGTCATTTGCTTCACTTTTTTCTACCCACTCATATGTCACAGCCTCATATAATTTAAAAATAGAGATGTTTCTGCTGTTTATTTTTATGCTTGGGTGTTTTGGGGCAAGTAGGTGGGAATACTGACTCCTAAATTGTCACATTTCAAAGGAAGTTTTAGGAAATGTATAAAAATTATAATACAAGAGAAGCATTTTCGTCTGCCTATAGTAGCCACTATTGTTTACCTACCCAGCATTTATTATCATTCTCCCTTTTTCATTAGGATACCCCCCAATTTTCTGCCATGTTGTCCAAGTGCTTCAAGGGAAGGTTCTGGTTGGTCTAAAATTCATCTTTCTTTCTTCACAGTCACTGTTCAGGAATTAGGCCTAAACCAGGTAGCCTAAGGCAATGTCTCTTGTTGAGGAAGGCATACAGAACCCAGTTTGGTCAATGAAATGTAAGAGGAAAAGGTTGTTTGGGGATTCAAAGAAGAAAGTTTTCTGACCTAGAAGATATCAGAGACACCTTTCTTCCTTTAGATTTCAAGATGTTTGAAAATGAAAATGGAAATTGCCACAGCCATTTTTCTGACATGAAGGAAGGTATGTGGAACATGAAATCAGTTCACTGAAGGGAAGAGTGAAGGGGATCCCAGAGAAATAGAATTTATGTACTAGATTAAAGGTATCCTGAGGTCTAGCCTACCTCTCAATTTGTACTTTTGAGAGTCACACCTTATACTGTAAGTTTGTTTGAGTAAAGTTTTGTGTTACATACATCTGAAAGCATGTTAAAGTGATATGCCATTTTAAAATTAAGGTTTTTCCTAAGTATGAAAATGTGATCTAGATTGACATTGTCCAATAGAGCTTTCTTCATTGACAAAAATGTTCTACATAAATGCTGCCTAATGAGGTAGCCACTGTGGCTGGTACAACCATGTAGAATTAGAACTGAATTTCTAATTTTATTATTTATTTATTTATTTATTTATTTATTTATTTATTTATTATGTTTTTTATTTATTTTTGAGAGACAGAGCGAGCAGGAGGGTCAGAGAGAGAGACACACACACACACACACACACACACACACACACACACGGAATCTGAAGACAGGCTCCAGGCTCTGAGCTGTCAGCACAGAGCCTGACGTGGGGCTCGAACCCACAAACTGTGAGATCATGACCTGAGCCGAAGCGGGATGCTTAACTGACTGAGCCACCCAGGCACCCTATTTAGTTTTAATTAATTTGTATTTAGATGGACTCCTGTGGCTAGGAGCTACCATAGGTGATAGCACAGATCTAGACCAATTGATCTTCAGATGGTTGGGACCACTCTACAAAATCCTTCCTAAGCTTCTGTCTCCAAGTGATCACTAATAGCTATTCTGAATTTTATTTTTAATTTTATTATATAATTCTAAAACAAAACAAAGTTCAAATTTGATTACAATAAAATGTCAGTGACATATGTGTATATGTGCATGCATGTGTGTATGTGTTTATGGAAAAATTTCATTTGCTTATATTTATATTTCATGTAATGGGGGCTATACAAAGAATCAACAGTGTCTATCTATCCTTGCCACACAGCTTGAGACAAATACTTACAAAAACAATTCTGAACAGTACAGAGCAATATATGACAGTGTATTTATGTCTGTGAGTGCTAAAAGACTTAGAAGAAGAAAGATTGGCACAGTTTCTTTCACTAACTCTAATCAATATGGCTTCCTGAAGAGGATAGTAGTACTGCTTAGTGACTACTTTCTGTTACAACACTATTTCAAGGCTTTTATCATCTTTTTGATTCCCCAATTGAGCGGCCTCAGGAAATATTTTTACATTTTATTGCCTTTTTACCAAGAGAGAAACAGATTAACAAATGTATGCCTTTTCTGAATTAAATACCCTTGTTGTATTAGTAAAGCTTTTGAGGAATAATCTTACTGCATTTTGATTTACTCTCTTCTTCTGAATGGCTTTCTCTTTCCTTTCAATTGTTCTCCTTCCCTCTGTCTCTCCCAACCATACTTTTCATAGACATACCTGCAGAGAGCATTGTATCTTTTTCCATTAAAAGGATTCCTAACTTGGATATGGTCATCATAACATGGAGGGAACATAATTCTTGGTTGAATTTTTCATTCTCCGGCTCTTTGCCAATTACTGTCAAAAGCAGTGGTGACTTTTTTTGTGAGGTAGATGCTTGTTCATTAGAAAGTGGCCTGAAACAATGAATTCCCTTCACATAAACCATTGAACTATCATGAGATGGTAATGACTTTCTGTCATTCCCAACCTAGGTGTAATCCAAACTCCTGACCCAGAGGTGTAAAGGCTTTGTAGCTCATTAGTGATTCCCCTGGAGCCATCAAGTGCCAAGTCTCTGGTCACATGGAGTCTGAAGTGAAGAAGTATTGTGCACCTTTTCGCATTAGGAGTATTTTAATGGCAAACATGATAGGATTTACCAAGCTAAAATGCCTAAAATTTTTTAAAAATGTAAACATTCTTAGTATTTTCTATGTGAAGCTAAGGTGATCATGTTAATACAATTCAAAAAATTTTATTGCAATTGCATTATGTCATTAATCTGTTTCATGAAATCTTAGTAGGACAATGGTTCAACTCAGTAGGGCAGAAATAGATTTTCTCATTTACTCTGGTATATAAAATGTCCTTTTGTAAACTAGGAAGGAGATTAAGAGGAAAGGGTTGGTTTTCAGTCCTGGACTGAAGATAGTTTTGCTTATGTGATCAGAACAGCTGAGCCTCCTGTACTTTTTTCTGAGTTACTTTAAAAAAAATCATATTTGAATTTAAGTGAATATAAAGAACATAATCTCTAAACCTAGTTTTCCTGTTACTAAATTAGTGGTTTAAGAATACTCTTTAAGCTAGCTAAGTCTGATCAAGACTTCAGGTTGAGTTTCACATTATGGTGCAAAGTCTTGCTGCTTCAGTGAAAATAATTTTATTAGTTTTTTTTTCTTACTCTTAATGCTTAAGCTTGAAAGAAAACTCTATAAGACAACAGGTAGGTTATCCAGACTGCCTATAAATGGTTTCAGTTTGGGGGTCTATCAAACCAAGATATCATCAATTTCATGCTTCCAAATATATCCATTATTTATGGTCCCGTATACTTCTCAAATATATATTTCTTTATGAAACGATTTGCTTTAATTTAAGTAAAAGCAGATCAATTGAATACAGTGATATATTTAACCCAAACAATATATAATATACATAATAGAAGCATTAATCATTTTATATGGAGTTAAGGATCTATTAATGATTCTATTACACTACCCCAGTTCAAGTTTTTTCTTTTGTTGAGAATACTTCATCAGAAAAATAAACTCGACAGCAAAATATGACTGACTGTGAATAATTTCTTATCTTCTTAGTTTATTTTTACTTGAAAATTTGTTATTTTAGGCTCTAGTGATTTATATGTTTACAATTATTCAATTTTAATTGAATTCAATGACAGAAAGAATATGTTCAAATTAATATATTATAAATTTATGTGTAATAGTCAAGAAATAGCTCATGTTGACATGCAATTGTTGCAACACTTTAAAATTTTTATTAGCTTCTGAAGACAAATCTTTTGGAAAGTGGCAGACATCTTAACAATGATCTTCAGTTATCACATCTCCATCATAGCTAGCACTTTGTAAGTTGATATTCTCTTTGCTAACTGACCAAAGTCAATATATACTCCAGTTATAGCTGGATGAACCTGACAGCTTGTATCTTCTTTCTGAAGGTTGTCTGCCTTGTTGAGTAGTCTGTACAGAAAAGCTGCCAGATCTTCATTAATACCTGGGCTGCTCTTTATTGTTTAGAGGAAGTGGCATTTATCTGCCGGATCATACAAAATGTTGTGTACTTTGTTGTCTAGAGTAACTCTGAACATTTTTTATTTTGAGTTATATTTATTTTCCTCTAGAATTCTGAAAATTTAGCCAGTAGCCAAACATTTTTACTTTGTTGTATGCTGTACTGTTTTCTTGCTGGGTTTGAATCTCTAAAGCAGTGCCTTGTACTTATATTACACATTTACTTTCAAAAGCATTTTCAGATGTTTTTACCCTTATGGTAATACTTGAAGTGAAATTCAAAAGATGATGCTGTTATCATCATTTAACCGATAAACATTTAAAGTGCTATATTCAGAAGTTAATGATTTGCTGTTAATTAACTGCCTGGTTATTGGTGTAATTTTTCTTGATAATATATTGCTGTTAAAATGGCCATATAATTATTCTTTTAATGAAAACTAGCCCCCTACTCAGAGATTAGATGACTAATTTTGCCCATTGTGTAAACTTAAGTGTCTTCTTATTCTCGTTAGGAACCATATTGGTTAGAATTAGTGAGACACATCTTCCTGATCTTTCTCCTAAGTGTTGTAACACCTAGAGACATAGATGCACAATCACATATTGCTTTGTCTTTTTTGGGTTGTTTTTATGTGTTTTTGTTTCTCAAGCTGTTTGGCAAGCATTAGGCATTGTTTATTTTTCCTATAGCTCCAATTAAGTGAAATATAAATATGAGCAAATAAAAAACTTTCAACACACACACACACACCATTGACACTAGCACAATTAAATCTGAGCTTTGTTTTGTCTTAGAATTATATAATAAAATTCAAAATAAAATTCAGAATAGCTATTAGTGATCATTTGGAGACAGAAGCTCAGAAGGGATTTTGCAGAGGGGTCCCAACCATCTGAAAGTCGACTGGTCTAGATTTGTGCTATTTCATGAGGTAGCCCCTAGCCACAGAAGGCTATTTAAATAAAAACTAATTAAAACTAAATAAAATTAGAAACTCAGTTCCTGAGCTATACCAGCCACATTTCAATTGCTCAATAGCCACAAGTGGACAGTGGCTGTCTCATTGGGTAGCACTAATACAGAACATGTCTATCAATGGAGAAAGCTCTATTAGATGGTGCTGGTCTAGACCACATTTCATATGTGACTTTAATATTTTTAGTGGTTAATATGATATATTTTTCGACGATAATAAAAATCAGAAGAAATAATTAGGAAGTAATAGTGTACTCTAAGGAAAAAGAAAAAAATCAAATGCATTAGAATTTATTATAAGGCATAAGCCACAGAACCTCCCATTGGCCACTGTATTCAATCTATCCATATCACATTTCTATAATTTAGGACACCCGAAGAATTTAGATTTTCAAGAGTTTAAAAACTGATGGCTTTTTTTCCCCAAGCAAAATAGTATTAGTAATTTGGTATTGTTTTTTATATCATAAATTCGAGCTTAAAGGAAGAGGCATAAATATCAATTATGAGGTTCTGGGATCTCTCAGCCTTTTTTTTTTTTTTAAGTAAGTAGCTGTACATGTCTACACATGCCAAAACCCATAACACTATTTAGAAGATGAGGACATACAAATAATTTTTTAGTACCTCAGAAGGGAGATCCACTAGTACATCAAATATTAGAACAGAGAGAGGATATTCATATCAGGTAATTTGTTGGTTTGAAATATTGTCCTGTACATTGTTCTATTAATGATGACCTAACTAAAGGAACAGCTTAGGGGTTTTGGTGGATGGGAAAAGGGCCACTATGTGCTGCAACTGTTGACAGGTTTAATTTCATTTTGAGCCATTATTACGTGGAATATGTGGAAACTATCTTGGTAATCTGCCATTTTCTCAGCTTATTCATAACAGTCAAAGGAAAGATCATATCTCTATGTTTATAGTGAAAATCTTTGGAAGGCAGAAAGCAAGTCTTTTATTAAATTTTTGCCCAGTAGTTTGTCTGTCAGGTCTAGAAATGACTAGGTATTGTTATCATATGCCCAAGATCATCTATGACTGATATGATAAAACATTAAAAAATAATTCAACAAGCTGTGGGTCCATGTTGTTCTTGCTTGTCAATTTTATAATTAAACAAAGTTCCTTATTTTATTTCATAGGTAAGTTTTTTCAGTGCAAGTCAGATGTATTTAAAGTAGAATACTTAGAGGGAAGGGCGGGTTAGGGGAGCAGGTAAACTTTTGCAAGAATTTAAAAGATGATATTGCTGTATAAATATTAGCAACCATATTTATAGGAGTATGGACAAGGGAATTCTTTTATTTTCTCTTAGAGAATTCTGTCCTTTGCTACTCATCTCCTAAGGAGAGAACACAAGAATTTTTTTACAATAAATACATGTTTTCCTGAAAACGTTAATTTTCCATTAAAAATTCCAAGCCAAAGTGGGCTTTGGGAAACTGAATATATTATTTCCTTTGTTCTAGGTGCCTGATACTTTAAACCATGTCAGAGAATGAGTACTTTCTTATATGAGCCAAAGATAATCACATTCCAAACTATCTTGGAAATGGAATCCCTTTATCCTAGGTGCCAATGCAAATATTCCCACTTCCCATGGGTGAGGATATGTGAGTGAGGAATGAGAACAGAAGAACTCTATAGGGAAGCCATAAAGAATCCAAGGGGCAGGAGCATGTATTAAAAGTGGAGAAGTAGGTGCTGTAGTGTTTTCTGTCTTCCTCAACACTCCCTCTTCTGCAAAGGTAAATATCATCTTGCCTCAGCTCTATTTTTCAAATTATAATAAAGACTGAAACAAGTCAGACCATTGAGACTCATTTGTTTGCCTTCTGAGCTAAGGCAAATGGATCTAATTTCATTCTGAGACAAGGCAGGTGGGCTTAATAGATAGAGTGGGGGTGGGTGAAGATGAGAAATGGTAACTGAGGGAAGACATTGGTTGTAATTTATCTTGACTTAGGAAGACTTTTCCTTTCTGTATGACATGCTGTCTACAAATGGAGAGACACTCCTGTTAAGTAATTGCTCAGATTATTAGAGTGTTGTGCTTAAAAAGGACTTCTAGGCTGCATTAGCTTGGGTTGACATCACTGGTACTCATCTTCAAGGGGTCAGTCCAAGAACCAATCCATTTAACATCTTCATCAATGGCCAAGATAATGGAAGAGAAGTAGCAGGCCCGTTAATTAACTTTAGAAAAGACATTAGACATTAGACATTGTAGTGCAGGGTATGAATTTTAAATGACCTTTGCCATGATAAAGCACTTGTCCTCTGCGTTGAAAATCTCAAAGGCTATTTGTATAGGCATGACTGAGAAAACAAATCAGTGGACTCTTGCTGCTGTGAACTGCATATCCTGGTTGCTACTCCACAGAATATCAGGACTGGAATAGTTTTGTTTTAAATAGAACCATCCATTTCTTACAGATGCACCCCCAAATGGCTTTTTTCTTTTCTTACATGTGTCTCTTTCCTGGAATTTCAAGGCAAAGCTGTGTAGGTGTAAGAGAGCGTCAGCCACAAAATTTTTGAGGCCAAATGCGTAGAGAAAATGTGGGGCCCTTTATTCACTAAAGAGGAACAAAAATGCCATTAAAGGTACTAAGATGTAAAGCTTTTTTCATTTTTTCCATGGCCTCTCTCTTGACTGGTCATGGTGTTTTTAACTTGCTATTTAATGTCATTCCAAGAAAAGAAAAATTAAAATTTTAAATTATTGGCATAAATTGCATCATACATCTTTATGTTGCATAATGTCAGTTTTAAATGAGATTTGAGAACATTTAACTCATACATCAAAATAACAAAAATCGCGCAATTTGTATTTTGCAGCTTATACCTGCACATGTGTTTCTTTCTTACCAGAAGAGTGGAACCCCTGCATGAAACAAACTCAAGTATTTGTATTTCACTCCTTAATATACACACATTCTGCCAGCAATTTAAATCTTTGGCTTACAGATGAGTCAGGAAGGACTGAAAGGAATAG
>NC_043712.1:44974063-45008182 GCF_006229205.1 Suricata suricatta | reverse complement strand
ATACCCATATGGCACTTGTCTCCTCTCTTGAGGCAAAATTCTTGATTGTCCCAGTGGACTTCACTTACCATATACAATTTGAAAGACAAAATTCTGAAGAATTTTAAGACGGTGACAGAAAAGCATTAAATGAAGCTCAGGGGCCAGTACTACCACCCTGGTTGTTGCCCATGGAGCTGGGCGTGGGGAGATTCATCATATACTTTCTTTGCCTGTCACGCCCATACTTGTGGTCGTCTCTGCCTGATCTTGTGCACAAAAGATAGCTGATCACATGCTTTTGCAAAATTCTGGGTCTGTTTTACCTCTGTAGCCAAGAAGCAAGGACTTCCTTGACTAGGCTGGGAAAGGAATTTCCAAGATAAAGGACCCCTCTTTTTTTTAATGTTTATTTTTGAGAGAGAGAGAGAGAATGAACAGGAGAGGGGCAGAGAGAGAAGGGGAGATGCAGAATCTGAAAGCAGACTTTAGGCTCTGAGCTGTCAGCACTGAGTCTGATGTGGGGCTCAAACTCAGAGACCATGAGATCATGACCTGAACTGAAGTTGGACGCTTACCCAACTGAGCCACCCAGGCACCCCTAAGGACCCTTTCTAAAACTCCAGTATTTAAACATGCAGCTATGTAGCAGAATTCTCAGGTTCGCACATAAAATACACACTGAATTTCATGGTTCTTTTTTTGATTGTTTTTGTTGTTTTGTTTTTAAGTTATAGGATATCCTCTACATGTATTTTTGGGTTTTGGCTCTTGCATGCAAGACTTACAAAATATTTTCAGCAAATTTGAGGCTTGAATGGTTGCCAAGGTTTGTCATCCTGTTTTCCACTGTTTGCATTTAGGTACTGGGACAGGATTCAGGCCCAACTCCTCTTCCCTTGTCTCTGGGGCTTCAGTGTCACAGAAAAATGATGAGAGTTCTTTAACCCATGAATTCATTGCAATATTTGGCAAATTCCTGAATCTGTCTGACCCTTAGTTTTCTCATTCATGAAAAGGCAATAATGCCTATCTTGCAGATATTGTTTAAGGAATAAATGAGATAACACGAGTGCCTAACAGTAGTTCTGGTACATGTGCTCTACTAAATCTTTTCTGAGAGTAAGGAAATAAGTCCCTATATGCACCACAGTTGGCACTCAATTTTTATGTGAGTTTAGAAAGTTTGATTATTACAATAAAACGGTTTTTAAAGTTTATTTATTTTGAGAGAGAGAGAGAGAGAGAGAGAGAGAGAGCGCACATGTGAATGGAGGAGGGGCGGGGGAGGGAAGAAGAGAGAATCCCAAGCAGGCTCCACATCATCACCACAGAGCCCAGATGGGGCTTGAACTCACAAACCATGAGATCGTGACCTGAGCTGAGGTCAATAGTTGGATGCTTAACTGATTGTGCCACCCAGGCTCCCCAAAAGTTCAATTAGTTTTCCCACGAATACTAATCTATTTCCTTAACTTACTGTGTTCTTATCCACCCTAAAGGTTTCCACTATCAGTGTGCTAGTGGATTTTGTGTCAAACATAGATGCCCGACTGCTTGCTTCAGAGTAATATGCTAACATTAAAAACCCAGCTTTATCTGCCATCACATTTTATGCATCAGTTGTGCAAATTTTTAAAAAATCAGGCAGAAAAATATAATTGGTATGGCTCATATTTCTAACTACTGCTTATTTTGCATTTTAATTAAGCTTTTACACTTCCATTGCTTTTTAGCTCAGTGCTTTTTATTATAAAATTTGTATTTATTAGAGGAAATTTAAAATACAAGAAAAGAATAAAGAAAGGATTGTGCATATTGAAGATAATGGACAGGTTGGGGGTTTTTCCAACTCTTTTACTCTTAATGTACAATGATAAAAATACTGTTGGGATACTATTATGTCTAAAACTTTATATCCTGCTTTCTAACATATTATATTATAAACTTTTTTTTTATATTACCGTCTGCATGAGCACTTGAACATTTTCATGACTGCAGAGTATACATAGATTTATTTCATGATTTCTCTATTTTCTGGCACAATTTCATTCATAGTAAATAATGTGCTGAACATCTTTTTGAATAAGGCATTTTCTGTTTTTCAAGGTTCTGCCCTTAGGGCAGAGCTGCAGAAGAACAATACTGGGTTAAAGCCTGGCACACATTTTAAGGATCTTGATACTTGTTGACAAATTGCTTTCCAAAGGAGCCATACCAATTTTTATTGCTTTCAGGGTTTAATCACAATGCCATTTTCTGTCATTGTAGTCATCTTTGCTATTTTGATAAATGGAAATGATGGCAATTTATTAAATGTAGACTGTTTTTATTAGTGATGATGGATATATAATTAATATATAATTTCATAAACATATCAATATAATTATATACAATTGATATATATAGTTAGGGTATATATTTTTTGTTTTAAATATATTTATGTATATTTTGCATTTTAACAGATTTTATATAGCTTAATATATACATTATATATATATATATATTTATGGTTTTTTCTACTTCTAACTCAAAGTATCATGAAATACAGTGTCTCCTTCAGGACCTTTGATAGACCACGTTTTCTTATAATCATGACCTCTTAGCAGGAAAGTAGGAGGAAAAGCACTGAAAAATTTTACAGAGCTTGTATTATTTGTGATGTCCTCATTTTTTCTAGCCACCCTTCCTTTCATAAAGATTCGAAAAAAACCCCGGACTTCTTGCCATAGTGGTATGAGCAGAACTGACTCATTCCTGCCTCTGTCCTTTGCTTATTCAGCCTCATGAAACCCCGTGAGGCTTCTCCCCTTCCTGCTCTCCTTGTGGTCTCCAGAGTGGCTCTTTCCTGCATTTACATGTTGACAATGTGGTTTTACATTTCTCTAGCAGTCTGATCTCAGACGTCGTTGACTTTTAAAAATTTATTTTATTTTATTATTATTTTTTTAAAGGTTCAGGCTCTTTTACCATATTAAGGAAAGCTGGGGAGAAAATGTTAGAGAAACATTGTATTAGGATGCCAAGATCTCCTTTTCTCCCTGAAGCTAAAACACAGACAGTTTTACCCTGAGGAACGCATTCTTTAGAAAACCAAGCTAAAAGGGAAATGAAATGAAAGGCAGCCTACATTTCATTTAGGCCTATTGTTTAATTTATGTCCTGGGCCTCTTGATTTCTTTTAGGCCCTAGGCATGCAGGATAATGTTTCTGTGTGTTTGGCCACTTCATACTTGATCTTTGGGCCTTAAATCAGAAGGTTGGGAGGTTGGTAAGTCGAGTGGGATGTTTCTTTAGCAGGTGTGTTGGTTTAAATTTTTTCTACGAAACCGATTTAGCATTCTCCTTTTTGATTTTAGTAATATGATGGCTTACTTCTGTTGGTCAATTTTTAAAGTTCTGATTATTTATGGGTACTTGGACCGTTTTGCCATATTTTCTCATTTGATTTTATTTTTCGCACGACCCTGGAACAGACATGGGGACTTCCTATGAAAGCACGCTGAATACACACTCTAACCTGTGTCGTGGACCTTTGCAGATCAGGGATGGTTCCATATTGTGAGCCATGTGGCTAAGCAGGATGTAATTGCCTCATTTCTGACCCAGCAGTCGAAGATGCTGTGCTTTGCTGGAGGGAAGTGTTCACAGTGACTGCCTGTGTTGTAAGTTTTTTTTCTCTTTTTTTGAGGATTAACAGAAGACCTGAATTTTTAGGGTTTTCCATATGGTTGCTTTCCCAGTTGCACTAATATTGACTTGAAAAAAAAACCACCTCTTCACTTTAGGGAAAAGAAAGTCCCGAGTCACTTAGTATTCCTTACACTCTGGAAGGCTGACTATAAAGGCTTACACTTCCTGCTGCGATTGTATCCTCCTTGAAAGACACGAAGCAGCAACATGAACTTAGTTCTCTTTATCTGCACAGTGATTCTAAGTCCCAATTTCTGCAGTCTTCCCTCTCTGACTATTTAATACACTTATCGTTTCTCTGCCTGGCATTCCCCTATAGGAGAGATTGAATTTAACAAATGTACACTAAGAATGATAGCTGACACTAATTCAATGAGCAGAAGGTTAAATCCAATCATAATTCCTGAGGTAATGGAGATGGGTAGGGTATGCAGATCTCTGAAGAGTCAAAGAGATTAAATGAAACTACACAGTCCCTTTGACTATGAAGCCACTAGGAAACTGTAATAGTATTTTAAAGTAGGGTGATACCAGAGCCTAAAGATTTATTTTTTTTAAATGAACAAAGCATCACAGTCAAGCTGATGCAATAATTTTGCAATCCCTCGAGCTGTGAGGCTCAAGTGAAGAAAGATGTTAGCTAAATACAATCTGGAATGAATACATTAATTTGCACAGTCCCTTTCCCCCCATCATGCATAAAGTCTTGAACGATTTTAACTCAGATGGATTTTAGTCCATGATAAAAACTGGAAAGTCTGCCTGCAAAGCTTTTAAAAATATAAATAAGTCACATTAGGGATAGAAGGGCGGGAAGGGGAGGGAGGGAAGATTTGCAAAGACTTAAAAAACAAACTAAACAGGACAGCTTAATTTAAGGTCTGTGGATGAAAGCTGTGGACCAGCACTTCCCGTGAGACTCCATGGTGGAGTGTCGCTGATGGCAGCTACTGATAACTAACTGAAAACTTGCAGCTGAGGTGCTTGCGGGATCCTCCTGAAGCAGCCCTTCTCAGTGGGGAGGCGGATTAGGGTGAAGGCTGAGAGGATAATGGAATCTGTGCATGGCTGGCCCAGTTGCTCCCCTGATCTGATCCCTAGTAGCAGGGTGACAGCTGCATTTCCAACCCTCTGAGTGGCAAGGAGCAGAGCAGTATGTCAATTGCATGTATATCCTTAGCAGTCACATATTGACCATTAAGGAGAAAGTGATTCACATTTGTATTACCCTTACTAAAGAGAATATGAA
The DNA here is from genome assembly GCF_006229205.1 of Suricata suricatta. NCBI lineage: Eukaryota > Metazoa > Chordata > Mammalia > Carnivora > Herpestidae > Suricata > Suricata suricatta. The sequence goes on along the minus strand of NC_043712.1, from coordinate 45,003,261 downwards.
ATATTTAGTCAAAGACTTGGAGAGTTTAGAAATCCCACTGTGAATTCTTGCATGATTGAGCAGGGTTCTTCTTTTTAAAAATGTGTGTGATCAGTGCATGATCATAATTCTTGGGTTGGTGTGGCTGTGTAAAGATACCCGACATTACATATGCGATTCGCATACGTACCTCAGAGGAAGACTGTCAAGTGTTAGGGATGCTGTAGTAGTACATGCTATTGAAATTGCACTGGGTTTGTTGAAATTCAAAATCAAAACGATGGAACAGAAAGTTTATGGGAAAGGATATTTTGTTTTCAGAAATTAAAGCTTTCTAAGAGAGTTAGAATGAAGTATCAAGTCATTTTATAAAATGCATAAATGTATTAATTTTTATAGAAAAGAAACTGATTAGAGAAATAAATATGCTAATGCATATTCCACGTTAAAATGTGCACACCCTTCCACCTAATATTTTAACATCACGGAATTGGTGATGTCCACCTCATTTTCTCAAATAAATATGTTTATATAATATTGATTATTGTTTCAGTTAAAAGATACTTCTTTTTCTTCTCTATTAAAAATATATAATATTTGGGGACCCTGCCTGACTCAGTTGGTTGAAAGTCCAACTGCGGCTCAGGTCATTATCTTGAGGTTTGTGGGTTCAAGCCCCAAGTTGGGCTCAGTGCTGACAGCTCAGAGCCTGGAGCCTGCTTTGGATTCTGTGTCTCCCTCTCTCTCTGTCCCTCCTCTGCTTGCATCTGTCTCTATCTCTCTCTCAAAAATAAGTAAACGTTAAAAATTTTTAAAAATTATATAATGTTTGACAAATATGAAATGTAAGTAATGCAGCATAACAGTAACTGAGCACTAGTTACTGAAACCATTCAGGGCGCTTGGGTGGCTCAGCTGACTCAGCGGCCAGCTTCGGCTCAGGTCAGATCTCACAGTTCATGGGTTCGAGCCCCGTGTCGGGCTCTGTGCTGACAGCTAGCTCAGAGCCTGGAGCCTGCTTCAGATTCTGTGTCTCCCTCTCTCTCTGACCCTCCCCTGCTTGTGCTGTCTCTCTCTGTCTCTCAAAAATAAATAAAAGACATAAAACCAAAACTATTGCTTATATGACTGTGTTTCCTTCTTGTGCCATTTTCTCCTCCCTATAGATACCCAGTAATCTGAATTTTATCATTTCCCTTTTTAAAATGTTTTTATCATGTAAGTGTATATTCTTCTTAGTTTGTCTTTCAAGATTGAGTTTAATTTACACACAATAAATTTCATCCATTGTAGTAGACAATTCTGTGGGATTTGACAAATGTTCGCACTATCACTAACAAGATACAGAATAGTTCTGTCACCTCTGACTTGCCTTTGTAGTCAGTCCCTCTCACACACCCAGCCCTTGGCAACCACTGATCTGTTTTCTCTTTCAGTAGTTTTGCCTTTTCCAGAATGTCATGTAAGTGAAGTCATACCTTATGTGGTCTTTTAAGTCTTCCTGTAATTCTGCATAATGCATTTGAGATTCATACATAAGTTTTTGGATGTATCAGTAGTTCATTTCATATGATTAAATATTATTCTATTATAGGTATGAACATACTATAGTTTATTGATTCACCAGTAGAAGAAAACTTTGGGTTGGCTCCAGTTTGTGGCAAATACAAATACATGTATCAGGTATAAACCTTTGTACATACATGAACATAAATTTTTATTTCACTTAAGTAAATACATAAAAGTAAGATTTCAGAATCATACAGCAAGTATATGTTTAACTTCATAAGAAACGTTGCAATTTATAGCCAGCATTTCCAAAGGGGCTGAATCCTTTTGCATTAAAAAAAATACATTTTTTAATGTTTTATTTATTTTTGAGAGAGAGAGAGACAGCGTGATCAGGGGAGGGTTAGAGAGAGAGGGAGACACAGAATCTGAAGACAGGCTCCAGGCTCTAAGCTAGCTGTCAACACAGAGCCTGACGTGGGGCTTGAACCCACGAACCGTGAGATCATGACTTGAGCTGAAGCCAGATGCTCAACCAACTGAGCCACCCAGGCGCTCCTCCTTTTGCATTTTCACAAGGAATTTATTGAAGTTTCAGTTGCTCTGCATCTTCCTTAGCACTTAATATGGTCATTTTCTGGGGCACCTGGGTGGCTCAGTCGGTTAAGTGTCCAACTTTGGCTCAGGTCATTATCTCACAGTTGGTGAGTTCCAGCCCCACGTTGGATTCTGTGCTGACAGTCCGGAGCCTGGAGCCTGCTTCAGCTTCTGAGTCTCCCTCTCTCTGCCCATCCTCTGTTCACACTTTACCTCTCTCTCAAAAATAAATAAACATTAAAAACAATTTAAAAAATATTGTCATTAAAAATTTTTTTTAATTAAGCCATTTTTTTCTTAGTGGTATCATATTGGGTTTTATTTATTTATTTATTTATTTATTTATTTATTTATTTTTTACATCAGACGGGTAATGAATGAACTACAAAAGGATCTGGGTTTTATTTTGAATTTCCTGAATGATGAATGATGTTAAGCATCTTTCATGTGCTTATTTACCAGGTTGATAGATAATGACAGATAAATAGATAGATAGATCTATCCTCAGTGAAGTGTCCAATTTTTTTTTCTTTAAAATAATTAGTTGGGGCACCTGGGTGGCTCAGTCAGTTAAACTTCCAACTTCAGCTTAGGTCAGATCTCACGTTCATGGATTCGAGCCCCGCGTCAGGCTCTGTGCGGACAGCTAGCTCAGAGCCTGGAGCCTGCTTCCGGTTCTGTGTCTCCTTCTCTCTCCGCCCCTCCCCCTCTCATGCTCTGTCTCTCTGTGTATCAAAAAATAATTAAAACATTAAAAAAAATAAGTTGTTTATTTTCTTATTGAGATTTTAGAATGTTTATGTACTAATACAACTTCTTTAATTTGTGATTTGCAAATATTTTCTTTTGGTCTGTGACTTTAAACAATTTTTTTTAATGTTTATTTTTGAGAGAGAAAAAGAGAGAGACAGAGTGCAAGTAGGGAAGGGGTGGAGAGAGAGGGAGACACAGAATCCAAAGCAGGCTCCAGGCTTGAACTCACGTACCAGAAGAGCATGACCTCAGCTGAAGTCAGATGCTTCACCAACTGAGCCCCCTAGGCACTCCATGACTTATCATTTCATTCTTTTAATAGTGCCTTTTGAAAAGTAAAAGTTCTTAACTTTGCTAGTGCCCAATTTATCCATTATTTTTCTTTTATGGTACATGCTTTTGGTGTTGTACCTAAGATCTTTGTTTCTTTCTCCTTCCTTCCTTCCTTCCATCCTTCCTTCCTTCCTTCCTTGCCTAACCCAGAGTCATAAAGATTCTTGCTCATTTTTTCTTCTAGGAGTTTTGTAGTTGCAGATTTTAAAATTAGGTCAGTCATCCATTTTCAATTAATTTTAGTATATTGTGTGAGGTAGGGATCAGAAATCACCTTTTTTTGGCAGATGGAATACTAATTATTTCAGCAACATTTGTTGAAAGGTTATTCTTTCTTCAATTGAATTGCCTTTGCATCTTTGTTGAAATTCAGGTGAACACCATATGTGTGATCTACTTCTGGATTCTCTATTAAAGAAAATAATTTATATGTCTACCCTTTTACTAATACAATATTGTCTTGATGCTATAGCTTTAACATAAGTCTTGACATCAGGTAACGTGCAATAGGGTAGTTCACTTAAAAAATTATCTTAGTTATTTAGTTCTTTGTCTTCCTATATAAATTATGGAATTATCTTGTCTGGTTCTACAAGGAACTTAGTGGGATGTTGATTTAAATTAAATTGAATCTATATATCAATATGTTGAGAAATGACGTGTTAACCATATTGAGTCTCCCATCCAGTCCATTAAAGGTGGCTTATCTAGGGGCACCTGGGTGGCTCAGTCGGTTGGGTATCTGAATTCAGTACAAGTCATGGTATTCTGTTGTGAGTTTTGAACCCTGTGTTGGGTGCTGTACTGACAGCTCAGAGCCTGGAGCCTGATTCAGATTCTGTGTGTGTGTGTCTCTCTCTCTACCCTTCCTCCACTCATGCTCTGTCTCTATCTCTCAAAAATGAATAAACATTAAAATTTTTTAAAGAGGCTTATCTATTCATTTATTTACATCTTTTAAAATTTCTTTTATCAGTATTATGTGGTTTTTAGCATACAGATCTTTCACATATTTTGTTTGACTTAAAAGTATTTAATAATATTCAATGCTATTATAATTGTTACTTTTGAAATTTTGCCTTCCAGTTGTTCATTGCTAGTATATAGAAATACTATTGATTTTGTATTTAGACTTTGTATCCGACATCTTAAGTCACTTGTTAATTTTAACAGCTTTTTAGACTTTTGGGTTTTTAAAAATTCTGCATAACCTTGTTTTTCATGAATAAGGACAGTTCTATTTCTTCCTTTCCAATCTGTATTCATTTTATTTATTATAATTGCATTATTGCACTGTCTTGGACAGTGTCTTGTATGATGAATAGGAAAGCTGACATTCTTGCCTCGTTCTAAGCTTAGGAAATAAAGCTTTCAATTTTTCATTAGTAAGTATGATGTTAGCTATAGATTTTTTTTGTACATGCCCTTTTATTTCTAGTTTGATGAAAGTTTTTTAAGAATTGTGAATTAGTATTGAATTCTATTGGATTTTCCTACATCTATTTAGATGTTCATGTGTTTTTTTCCCCATTATTCCATTGATATGGTGAATGCATTGATTAATTATATTTTAAATCATGAACAAGCCCAGCATTCTTTGGGTAAACTGCACTTGGTCATGATGCATTATTATTATTATTATTATTATTATTATTATTATTATTATTTTACACATTGGTTGATTCAATTTGCTAGTATTTTGTTTGTCCAGGGAATGTTGGCCTGTAGGCTCTACCCTCCTCTTCTGGTTGTCTTTTTCTGGGTATGATATTAGGATATTTCTAACCTCACAAAATGAGTTGGGAACTATTCTCTTTTGTTTTTTATTCTTGGAGAGATTGTGTCAAATTTGTATTATTTCTTAAATGTTTGGGAGAATTTGCCCATTTATCCATAGGAGTCTGGACTGTTCTTTGTTGGAAACTTTTAAACTAGTATTACACCTTACTTAATAGGCATAGGATTATTCAGAGTATCTGCTACTTGAGTGAGCTTTCATAGTTTGTGAATTTATATGTCTGTAGTATCTATAGTGACATCTCTTTTGAAGTCTTGATATTTGTAATTCGTGTCTTCTCTCTTACTATGTTAGCCAGTTTGGCTAAAAGATTATCTTTTATGTTTTTTCAAAAAAAAGAGCTATAGTTTCATTGATTTTTTTTTCTGTTCTCTGTTTAATTGATTTCTGCTCTTTATTATTTTATTCCTTCTGCTTGCTTGGGTATTATTTGGTCGTCCTTTTTTACTTTCTTAAGCAGTTTTCTTAAGTTATTTATTTGAAGCTTGTTTTCCAATGTAAACATTTTAATGCTATAAGTATCCCTTTAAATGTTGCTTTAACTGCTTCTCACAAATTTTGATGGTGTGTTTTTCAATTTCCTTAAATTAAAAATATTTTCTAATTTCCTTTGTGAATTCCTCTTTTGTCTTTGGGTTATTGAGAAATGCATTGTTTTTAATGAAATACTTTGGAATTTCTCATATATCTTTCTGCTACTGATTTCTAGTTTATATCTATTATGGCTAGAGAACATACATTGTATGATTTCAAATGTTTTAAATTTGGTAATATTTTGTTTTATGATCTGATACATTCTAAGTGTATGTTCCATCTGCACCTCAAAAGAATGTGGAGTCTGTCATTATGGGAGTGTTTTATAAGTGTCATTTAGGGTAATTTAATTAATTGTATTGTTTAAGTCTTCTATACTCCTGAGTTTCTGTTCACTTGTTTTATTGATTACTGAGAGCAAAGTCTCTAACAATAGTTGGGTTTGTCCATTTGTCCCTTCATTTCTATAACTTTTTGATTCAGATATTTTCATGATTATTAAATGCATATAAAATTATGTCTAAGCTTAAGTTTTCCTAGTGAGTTGTTTCTCATTTCAATAGTATTTATTTTTCCAAAATCTACTGTTTCTGCCATTTGTATAGCCACTACAACTTTTTTAAACTAGTGTTTGCATAGTATATACATCCATTAGTTTTCTCATCAATTATTTTTAACTCACCTTTGTATTTATGTTTAATGTAAGTTGCTTACAGACAGTAGAGTTGAGCATTGCTGTTTAAATTAATCTGATAATCTTAGTCTTTTTTTTTAAGTTTATTTATTTTGAGTGAGAGAGAGAAAGCATGCATGGGCAACCACAAGTGGGTGAGGGGCAGACAGAGAGAATCACAAGCTGGTTCCCCACTGTCAGCGCAGAGCCTGATGTGGGGACTTGAACTCATGAACAGTGCGATCATGAGGTGAGCCAAAGTCGAGTCAGATGCTTAACTGACTGAGTCACACAGGCATTATTGACAATCTTACTCTTTAAATTGGTGTATGTTTTGGTTATTTTGTATAGCATTAGATAGTTAGATTAACATACCATCTTGCTAGTTATTTTTATTGTTCCATTTGCTTTTCACCCTCCTCTTGCCTTCTTTTGTATTTATTTATTTGTATGGTGATTTCATTTTATTGACACCATTGACTTATTATATTTTACCTCTTAAAATATTTTTTCATAGATGCCCTGGGGTTTACATCTTTAATTAATCATATTCTATGTCCACATATTAACCTGTTTCACACATAGTACAAGGACCTTATGATTTTATACTTTCCAAGTCTTCCCTTCCATCCTTTGGCATGTTGTTATAATTTTAATTTCATATATGCCAAAAATACATACACCATAAATTGCTTTTGTGTTTGTCTTTGATAGCCCACTATCTTTTAGATCAATTAAAAATTTATTTACTTTCATTAATGTTATTTCCAGAACTATTTATTTCTTTGTGTAGAGCCATGTTTCTGTCTGCTGTTACACTCCTTTTAACTGGGGAACTTCTTTAACATTTCTTGTAGTGCAAGAAATGATTGTGGCATTAATAGCATATCTCCATCTGGTATGCCTATCTTTTGTGTGTGTTTACCAATCACTAATTAGGCTTCAGCTCATAAGATTATTTCCTCTCCTTGGAAATTCCTTGCTTCTTGGAGGCTATCAATACAATATGTTTTATGCAGTCTCTAGTGGCTTGGTAACATAGGGATCTTTTAGAAAATTTAGTCCATCAAATCTCAAAGAGCAGAAATCTTCAATAATATATTTTATAAATATTTCTATATTCACTCACATAGATATGCCTCCATTTTTCTGGTTTGCATAGTATTTGATTTTAAGGATATGACATATTTTAAATTCATCCTCTTACTTAGAGGCATAAAGACTATTCCTAGTCATTAGCTATTTCTCATGGCATACGTGAGCATCATTGTGCTTGAATTTCTACAAACTTTTATGAGTATATAGTTATAGGATACATTTCTAAAGGTGGCATTGCTGAGTGAAAGGCATTAAAAATTTTTTTTTTGACACAGAGAAAGAGCAAGCAGGGGAGAGGCAGAGAGTATGGAGGACAGAGGATCTGAAGCAGGCTCTGTACCGACAGCTGACAGTCCAATGTAGGGCTCGAAGTCTGGCACTCAGCTGACTGAACCACCCAGGCGCCCTGAAAGGCATTTTGAAAGGTTTGGGTCGATATGTTCTGGCACAGTTACATGTTGTTAGAAAATATAAACAGAGTTTCTAGACGTTAGTGTTTTACTCATATTTACCATTTGAAAAATTATGTTATTTTTTCCTATATTGTCAATATTTCCCCTTCAGTGACAGTAAACTCTTGTCTATATGGGACACTTTTGTGTGAAGGCAAGTTGTATGAATATTTTGTATGAAGGAGTTTAGTACCCAGGTCTTAGTCTTGGCTCTGCCATAAATTTTCTCTTTGACATTGGCTAAGCTCGTTGATCTTTTTAGTTCTCTCTTTATACGTACACTATAGACCATTGAACTAGAACAGAGGTTATTAAATTTTATTATGAGGATGAGAAGATAAGTCTGATTGGCAATGCTTTGGAATCCATTTAAGCAAGATAGCTGTGCATTTATCACATAGATATGTATTTATCAAATATCATATTATATAAATATAAATATATATGTGCTGAAAAAGTTCATTTCATTTTCCAAAAATGTTATGCAATTAAAAGCAGTAGAATCCTTTTGCCTCCACGGATTTAAAGTCACTTCTCATTTTAAAATTTTATGACTCATGATTCTGTATATCCTTCTGAATTGCTGGATTTTCTAGTATTTGAATTCCAATTATGGCTCCTAGTTTTTTGCTTCTCCATTCAGTGCAAAAATAAATGCAATTATTTAGACAAAAAAAAAAAAGAGAGGTTTTCTTCTAATCTTTTCCCTCATCTTTATTTCACTTTTGAATTGGGAATGTTTCAATCTCAACTACATTTTTTCTTCTTCAGAGGAAAGTTACACAATTTTGACTTCTCTTAATTTAATATCCTTCATAGTGAGCTTGAATTTAAATATAGAACACCCTTTCTCATTTCTTGTCTTTCTTGATTTTCTGTAGAGTATTTCCGTAGCCTGTGTATTGGTCATTTTTAATGGGGTGTTTCTATCCTCACCCTCACAAAGTTTCAAGCCCAGCGTATTCTCCTATCATCAGTGTTGAACGCTATGGTCACATTTCTTTTGTCTGAACATTGCTTTCACCATAACATTTTTTTATATTTCTGTGAAAAACTCTAATTACCTTAGGCATAAGAACAAACCTCTTGGTTTAAATCTCTTAATCAGGCTTTCCGAAAATAGCCACTAAGGCAAACTGACTCATTCTCCCATGTGCCTGATTATCCATCTCAGAATTTTTGAAATTCACTCAATTTACATCTATGTTAAGGACTTCTGAACCTCTGCAAGTTCCACTTTTCCCACTGCTAAAAAGTAACCTTCTCCAGGAAGTTTTCTCCTACTAACTAGGGAGGAAACGTTCTTTTTCTTTCATTGCAGGAAAGGACTTGTACTTTGTCTATAATGAGAAAACAATGAAACTTAACTGAAATAGTCTCCAGTAAGGCTGAGTTTATAATTTTACCAACACTGGGCTGAAGTTTGAAAGTGCAATCTCTAAAAAGAAATCTACTAGGGAAATAAGAGTAATTAAGATTGTAGGAGATACATATACTCAGATAAGCACACACACATACACACACGAGAAGTCTTTAAGATTGTAGAGTCTCATTTGTACCTTAAATGAGAATCTGTTAAAATAATCAAATATATTTAAGAATATTTCAGCTTATGTTCTATAATTTCAAATGATCTTCCCTTGATCTGAATAGAGCATTACTATACTATAGCTTATTTACTAGTGAAAAGTTTAGGTAGCTTATAATAGGGGGTCCTGTCTTGCATCTCCCAGATTTCTCTTTAGGACCAAGGCACTCATTCCCAAGCTGTTAGAAACGTTGGTGACTGGAGAATCTCAGGTGAATCCCCCTCTAAGAATTGCCTTCAAGTAAAGAAACTCATCTTGACCAAGATCACATCCCAGCTTGGGGGCGGCCTAAACCCAGCACCTACTCTGGTGGATGTATAAAATCTTGGTCTCCCTGCCCTAATCTGGGCCAATTCTGAAGGGCCATTCAATTTGTAGAGCTCACCCTAGGACTGGTGGAAGCCTTTGTTGTGACAGCCGCATTGCAGCTCAACTTCTCCCTCTATCTGCTTCCTTTGCTCCCCCTAAGGCACTGTTCCCAAAAGACCCCTTGATAAATTTTCTGCATACTTAATCTTGACTTAGAATCCTTACCCCCACACTTCCATCTTACTGCATAATTGTGAAAAACAGATAAAAAAATGGTTAATATTTAAATAAATCTTACTACTTTCGAGGCATTATGCTAAGAACTTCAGATTCATCAAATCACCTAATCCTCACAACGATATGAAGTGATTATCATCAGCATCATTATCATCTTTATTTACATATGAGGAAACTCACTTTAGAGGAACTACACAATTTTCCCAAGTCTTACAGCTACCAGGTGGTAGAGCCAGGATTTGAAGCTATGAATGCTGTATTCCAGAGATTATACTTTTGTAACTCCATTATTTAACTTCCCGAATCTATAGGACATATATTGAGTATCTAAAAGGGCATATTTGAATAGAGAACTATTTAAGGATTGTGGCTGTGAAGACTAATGACTGTATTCTGAAAATCAGATTCTACTCCATATTTATATTATAAGGACACATAATTTTTGGTAAAATGATTTTTTTTTCTGGGTAAACTTAATCATCATCATTTTTAAGTTAAAGCACAATACTATATTTAGATGTTGGATACATCTGGTTTTTCATCTCTGATGTAAAATTAAAGAATGTTAAAATTAATTAAACGTGAGGAAATTCAAGCCTACTTGCTGACTGATACTAATAAAGGCTGATTTTTTTGTTGGAATCAACCACTGATGTGCTAATGGAATTCTGATTAATGAATTTGTCAATTGTTTGTCCCTATTGTAGACATTAACTGACATTCCATCAATAACTGTGACATAAAAAAATACATGACCAAAATACAGATTGCTTGCTGGTTTTAAATGTATTTCCAACCAAATTAAACTAGCTACATGACACAACTGATCTAGTCTCCTATGTAGAAATTGACTTTACTTACTTTCGAAATTCACCTGACGACCCCCCTTTTTTTTTTCAATAGGCACATGTAGATCTTAGTCTTATTAGAGAACTTGCCCAGAGTAGAAGGCTGTACATTAAGTTGCTTCTTTTGTGTATGTGAAACAATATTGTTACTCATATATGCTTTGTAATAAAAACACTAAGTTTATATTTGCAGAGACTGCTGAGTTTTCACAAATATGATTCACATAATTCTTATCATAATTATGAGATAGTTGGGGTGAATATCTTGAATATAATTTTCTAGACAGGTAAACAGCTTAGACTACGTGATTTGTTCAGATGGCTGATATAGGAGTTCCTCTGAACTGCAATCTTTATACACTGACATGAACATATAAATGTCTCTCCTCTCTTAGCCATTCCTTCTTTGTTGCCACCCTTCTGAGACATAATGTTTTGTTCTTCCTTTCATGGGCAAATTTTTTGGAAAAAAAGAACATACATGTGCTACATTCACTTTCGTATTTTGCAACCATCATTCCTGAATGCTTTGCCATCTGAATTGTGTCCTAATCCCTATGAAAGAATGACAGTGTCACAGGTCACCAGAAATCTTCCTCATACAACATCCAGTGGCATTCTCATAGACCACAGGTTTCAGATGTCTTTGAGGCATCCTTCCTAAGCATATTATGTGTGTTTAAGAAACATTCTTCTCTTTGTTTCTGAAAACTGAAAGTGATTCTTTTCGCCTTTTTGTTATCTTCATTGAATCCTTTTCCTATCCTTCAAATACAGTTGTTTACCAAAGTAATATCCTTGACTTTCACCTCTTCTTTCTGCATATTGAATTCATCATGAGTATTTATGGTTTCATTGATCAACTCCACCTACATGAGAGGCAATAGAATATAGGAATTAAGACCTTAGCTTCAAATTCAATTTTTTTTGAATTGAAGCTCCATTATTTATTAGTTCTGTGACTTTAAGAAACTTCTCAGTTTATCCATGCACAAAATGGGTTTACTCTGCTTACCTCAGAGAGTTGGAAGGAAAGAGGAAAGTATGTAAAATGCTTAGCCACTGATATTACCAGTTTTTTATTTTAATAAAATGTAAACCCTATACCATAGTGTCCACAATAATCTGTACCATCTGGCTGATTCCTACGTATAGGCAAGCGATATTGATGGTGAAGATTATTTGTGGAAAAACAGATAGAGAAGTAAATATATTGAAGATATGTCTTACAGGAAGGATTTTGTGTGAACACGATGATTGAAATGGGGTGAAGAAAGAAGATTATCCTAATATAGCTTGAAAGTTTAAGCTTCATAAAATTGGGTAGCTGGTGTTATTTACTAAGAGAGGGGCACTGGAGGAAAACTAGGATTCTGGGGAAGATTATAAATTAGGTTTGGGGCATGTGGAGTTTTAAGTTCCTTTTGGATATATAGGGGAAACAATTAAATAGGCAGTTAAACAGGTAGCTTCAAGAACTCAATAAAGATATAGAAGAAAAAAATCCCTGAAATATTTTAAGTTGAGAACTATATTAAAAGCAACACAGTATAATACAACTGAAAAATATATACAATCAGTGTTGTGGTAGATAAGAATATATAAAATATAAGTGCAAAGATTAAAATTATACTAAGGTTGATAAATATGGAAGACATACTAGGGAGTTTATATGTATGTATAATTGGCAGTCCTGAAGGAAAAAAAGGTAATTGAAACATTAAAAATAACTAAAGATATATTAGAAGAAAACTTTTTTGAAATAAATACTTGTATTAATGTCTTATTAAAAAATATTCATTGAAAGACTAGTTTTTGTCCAGTACCATTCATTGTAGACACTGAGAACAAAGTATTGGAAAAGTGAGAAAAGGTGACTGTTTTCATTCTATAGCCACTAAACTGCACACCAAGTTCCAGAGGAAACTTAAATAAAACATCAATAAGATATACTGCCATGAAGTTACCAAACATAAAGATAAAAGATTTTATGGATGTCTAAGCAAAGAATGCAAGTTACCTATGGGGAATAAAAGTAATTTTGGCCTCAGATTTCTCCATAAGTCTAAGTGAGAAGACAGAGGATCACTGTCTAGAAAACTCTGAGGAAAGATATTATGTCCCAGTAATTTTAACACCCAACCAAAATTTCATTCAAGTATCAATGCAGTGGACATTCTCAAGTAAGTTAGAGGTCAAGCAATAATATATCCATGAAGCTTGGTTGGAAAAAATATAAAAGCTGGACAGTGATATCCAGCTAAAAATGATATGGAGAAAATTAAAATACTCAAGATGGCAGACCCATGCTTGGCATTGCATATACTGAGATATAATTATTTATATATTGAATATACTGAAATATATTTATACTGAAGTATATGATAATTATATAATATTAAATAACTGAGAATTTTTTCATCTGAACAGAATGCGGGTGCCATAAACATTATAATTAACAAGCAAATATTGCAAGGTGAGGAGGAAAGAGATAGGAATTGGTATTTTTATGCTAATTTTTCTCATCTTTCATAGTAAACATTCAAGATCATGGCCTAAATTTAAGTCATGAGGTTTTGTTTTTCTCCTTGAAATAATGATATCTATCTCTTAATACTTTAAGATTTTTTTTCATAACATTAAAGGAATCTTTTAGGAACCAATATTATATGCTGACAAATGAACAGGTGTCTAAACACTACTTCCTTAGTTTTACTTTATTCTCTTGTGTTAAATTCAAGTAGACTTAAATAATTTAGAAATTGGAAAGTATGATCTCATTTGGACCGCTATTCTTTCTTTCTCACTCTCTCAGTCTATCTATGTATCTATCTGTGTTTTGCATGGGGGTTATTCCTGGAGTGAGGGTCTCCAGATGATAAGAACAAAGGTTACTTCTGGAGTTAGGGAGATAGTGCAAACATGATATGTTTCTTTTTATTATAAATAGTCATATATTGAAGAAACCACTGATGAATGAAAAAAAGAAACCGTTTAAAATCCCCTTTGGAAATGGGTCTGGTTGGTAGTAGAGGTAGATGGGGCAGGAGGATTAACCACAGGAAAGTCTTTTATCCTCTTGAGCCCCTTTAGTTCACAGATCAGAAGTTGGTACATCTTATATTGTAGAGGGCAAGTCATTTAAACAATAGTATTTCAGAGAAAACTTTCTAATTTTGATGCAATTATTGACCATTTCAGAACTGACTTGCTAATTATTTCAGTTTCAAATCTTAAAACAATTTAAAGATATTTTTAGGTATTTAAAAGTATTATAAATATTTTGAATTAATGGTTTATTTTTTCAGGGAGTTCTGTAGTTGTTGTATTGTGTGAACAAATGAGCTGTGATTTTAATTGTTTTGGATCCTGGTCACATCTTTCTTTTCTTCTTTTCTTTCTTTTTCTTTTTTTCCTAAAATTTTTTAAATGTTTATTTTTGAGAGGGAGAGAGAGAGAGACAAACAGAGTGAGAATGGAGGAGGGGCAGAGAGACAGAGACACAGAATCTGAAGCAGGCTCCAGGATTTAAATTGTCAGCACAGAGCCTGACACCAGGCTTGAACTTGTGAATCGCGAGATCATTAAGCTGAAGTTGGACGCTTAATAGACTGAGCCACCCAGGCACCCTGACTTTTCTTTATATAATTATTTCATATAATACATGCACCTACACATTCAAATGTTTTCAATTAAAAAAAGGCTTTTGGCATTTGAAACTGATTTACTAAAATGAGTTGATCTTTCTGACTTGATTTTCCCTAATCACTTCTCTTAAATTCCTAAATTCCTTATATCACTCACCTTACTTCATTTCCCAGGTTCTCCTTGACTTCTATGCCACCCAGGTACTCCTGGGAGCATTGGAGGTCAGGATTGCACCAGCTCTGTGGACTTTATAAGTAAGCCTGCCTCTACCTAGGAATCAGCAAATAGGGTGTTTGAAAACATACTTCTCTATCTCCTTGTACTGGTTTTCTGTTTTAGACATGTTTCATGCTGTCAGAGACCTGAGTTCATATAGAAAGGAGAATCAGAAGGAGCCTGGGTGACTTGGGGACTAGGGGTCACGGTGGGATAGCAACTGGGGTGACTTCCACGTACAGTGATGCATCTGGTGCTACAGCTTGTACCTCTGCTCTGTCTTTAATGAGACCACTTGATGTCCAAGAAGCTCAGCTCTTTTCCAGCCTCTGGATCAAATCTCATCTTGGTAGCAATTTAAAGAGATGTTAGAATGGTCTGTTAAGATGTCACAATTCTACTCTCAAAGGAGTGGGAGTTATGAGAGGGAAGTTGGTAATTTCAGGAGCTAGTTATCCATAACCTTCTGGGTGGCAGAATCTTTCTCTTTTATCACCATGCCCCCCATTATTTAACATATTACTTGGCATAGAGGAGGAAACCAATATTTGATGAGTGAATAATTAATTAATTAAATATATAAAAAGAAGGAAAAAAGAGAGTCCTAATTGTGTGTTACTGGGGATTAAGTTGCACGTTGGTCTTGAAAATGAGGCCATCACTGCTAGAAGGTATAGTTTGAGGTATGAAACTAGGGCTCCTCCAATGTCTTCTTGCCCACTTACCTTAAAGTCTTGGAAATCTTATTTTATTTTGTTTTATTATTTTTTAAAGTTTATTTATTTTGAGAGAGAGAGTGAGGAGATTGAACATGAGTGTGAATAGAGGAGGGACAGAGAGAGAAGGAGAGAGGGAATCTCAAGCTGGCTCCATATTGTCAGCACAGAGCCCGACACAGGGCTCCGTGATCATGACCTGAGCTGAAGTCAAGAGTTGGATGCTTAACCAACTGAGCCACCCAGGTGCCCCAATGGAGCTCCATTTTTAGAGATTTGTTCATAAAAGGAATATGGCAGAAGTGGGGCTGTCATATTTATCACGGCTGTTTCTGGATAAAAGAACTATGCAAGGTAAAACACACAACTCTTCTCCTACCCTCCACCCAGCAAATGGTAGTAACAATAAGAACAAAAGAGCAAGTTGAGGAGAATGCCTCACCCAGAAAAGATATGTCATGTTACATTGATGTAATATTTTTTCCAGAATTATTCTATTAAATATTGATTTTCTGTGTTTTTAAAAAATATCTCTATCAATTTATTAAAGCCTTTTGGGGTTATATAAGAATCTTTTGCCTTGAAAAGATTAAAACAGAGACCTTCCAAATCAGTGAGCAAGAACAACTTCCTGCCACCTACAGAAAATCTTGCTGCCAAGGAAAGAAATGACAGACCTGTAATATTTATGCCAAAGATAGCATTTCTTGGCCCCTAAATGATATATCTGGAGACCCTATATTTACTGACTTTTTTCTTATTGCTTAACTATCTTTTATTACAAGTAAAGTTTGCTTTAGTTCCCTTTTGGATGGAGAAAAACCATTTGCAGAAGCTGTATGCTATCCCTTCTTCTACAGTCTTTTCAGCATGAAGGTTTGGAATTCATTTTTCTATAAGTTTAGGAGGAATTTATCCAGGGTTTCTCCACAGTTTCCTTGCCATCATATAAAACATCACAGAAATTCAACTGCTTCTGATGTGGTCATCTCTGCCCTTTGTATCCCAGCTGGCATTTTCATGGACAGGGCAGAAGCATTTTTCATTTAGGTCATAAAGCTTCAAACCACATGCGCTGTGAAGGAAAAATATGTCCTATAATTTTCTCATATCAACAAAATGTTTCTCCCTAAGTGTGGTATCTTTTCATTGTGTATCGAAATGGTTGACCTAAAATCTTAAGGGAGATTTTAATTTGTTTTTGCCCTTTGACAACCTATTCTCATTGGCATAAGGATCCAGGAGACTGGATTAACAAACTCTTTGTGATAAAAAGCTTTTCTCCTAACAGAGATCCTCTTGGAAGTAGAGAATAAGGAGAGACTCCCTGAGGCATCTGAGTAGTCACATGGGCAGAGAGGAGACCAGACACCTGGACTTCAGGGGGCCGGCATTGGAGCGACATGATGCTTGTTAGAAAAGGAATCCCTTACGTATTCCCAAATCTCCGTTATATCTCCCTCTGGTGAGCTATTTCTGACCATAGAGTCTGTGTCCTTGGAATATATTCTTGTTGCTGATTGAACTACTGTACTTTTTGCTACCTTAGAGTCAAAGATGATTTTGGATTAAAAAAAAAATTCTTTTAGAACTCAGTGACATGCAGCAGGTCATTTTTAAACCAGAAATGCTGACTCAATTTAGACTTAAGAAAATCTTTTGTCAAATTTAAACTTAAAAGATGCTATAGAACTAAAGAGAAAGAAAAATAAATGAATGTTTTTTGGTTTTGTTCACAGACGCAAGCTCTGAACGTCTAATTTTTTGCTTTATAGCTGTCTAAATATATATGTTTAAATAAGGGAATCCAACTCTTCTCTGTGATATTCAGCTTGTGATAGAAATCCTTTTCTTCACTTAAAAAGTAAAGATCATTTCTCACAGAAATTTTGTTATTAATTTATGTTGAGGTAATAACTCTTTCTTTAAAAACACGGACTGAGTCAAAAGAGATAAATTTGACATTTAGAATGGTAAGATCTTGATTTAACTGCGGATGGGAACTTTGGTTACTGAGGGACATCGTTTTCTCTTTTAATTAATTCCTTTTCCTGACATTTCTCCCATCATGAGGCAAATTTGTTTGTGGCGCTTAACCTTTAAGTATGATACCAGTTTTCATTGGAGTCATGCAGCGACCAACAGTAAGTAAATGTAAGGCAAGAAAAGTTTTTTTTTAAGGCAAAAACTTCTCAAACTAAGTTTACAGTCAGGAATTTTCTTCTTCACTTAGAACTCATAACCTCAGTTGCCTCTTTAGCTTTGCCTTCTTGACAAAGATAAAACTCCAGAGCCCAGGGACTTTGTGTTCTGCAAATAGCTTTTCAGATTCACTTTCTCCTACTTACCCATCAAATGCATTTCCTGAAACAAACAACCAGACAACAAACTTTTTTAAAAACTCATGCTCTTTTCTCTGGTGTTTCTTTTTTAATTTTACTTGTCAAATTTTACTTATTCTTTAAGGTTAATTTTACTCTCCAAGTCCCTCTTCCCCTTTCCCTATTATTTTCCCTCTCCCAGCCTAGAATGATAAATTCCTTCTTTGTTTTTATATACTTAGTGCTCCTGTGTAGTATTTACTCCGTGTTATTATCATTTGTAATTTGTTTCTATTCTTCCTTTCCTTGAGGGCACACCAGGTTTTATTGACATTTCAGCACTGGGAGGCTGGAGTAGGAAAAGAAGTTCTGGCATCTGGCTTGAGATCCATTCATTCATCTCTTTACCTGGGCATGAGGGTGGCGTAAGATACGCCTTCAGGGGAAAGAAGAGAAGGCAGTTGTCTTGGTCTAGTCTCCATGTTAACTTGACCTCCAGCTAAACAGGATAATAATATTTTCTGGGAGGAAGAGACCTTATTTCAGAATGCCTGCAGTAGAGTGTTCCTGGCCAGGAATTATTTATATTAGATAGAACCCAGGAAATATGAGGGTTCGCTCCCTGGAGAATGGTACATGGGCTATGTAATAATCTAGGGCAGGGGTTGATGAACTTTTCTTAAAGGGTCAGATGGTAAATAGTCATGTAGGTCACATGGTCTTTGTCACAGCTACTGAGTTTTGCTTTGCAGGGAGAAAGCAGCTATAGACAATGTGGGACAGTAGGCCTGGCAATGTCTTAGTGAAACTCTATTTCTAAAACAGACGGCCAACTTGCGGGTTGGAGTTTGCCAACCTTTGATCTAGGGTATAAAAGAGAGAAGCTCCCAAACTTATATGCTCCCTGTGGTGTGGGGTAAATCAGCAAGCCTCACTGAGAGAACTCAACCATTGTTTCTCAGCAGAGGTGCATCTGGAGGAAGGAGGAAGGGCCTAGGAACCATCCTTAAAGTCACAGACCTTTCACTACGTCTCCCCATGACTATCTGTATCCTTGAAATCCTTAGTAAAATTTGATTCAAAGTGAAATCTCTGATTTGTATGAACCTGATCTGACCATCCAGTCCTGAATGCTAGCACAGACACCCTGGGGCTTGATAGGTGACATTAGCACAAACATGTAAAACAATGACTATTTGTTGAAAATAAATACTCTGTGCCACCCACCTACGTCTCTCAGTGAGCCACATGTATTAAGACATGAACTCAGGGTGCCTGGGTGGCTCAGTTGGATAAGCATCCAACTTCAGCTCAGGTCATGATCTCACAGTTCCTGGGTTCGAGCCCCGCATCAGGCTCTATACTGACAGCTAGCTCAGAGCCTGGAGCCTGTCTTTGGATTCTATGTCTTCCTCTCTCTCTGACCCTCCCCTGCTCAGGCTACCCCCCTCTCTCTCAAAAATAAATAAAACATTAAAAAAAAAGACATGAACTTTACTGATCAGTTTTGGGAGTCAGGTGGCCCATCCCAGTAAACCTCAGATTGTTGTAAGCAGGTAATCCCTGACCTTTTATCATCGTTGTCATCCCTTATTTTTCTTCAGATATCTTGGTACGTATATTATACAGTTGTTAAGGAATGTTCCAAATAAACCAAAGTTGTGTTTTTGACTGTTTGCTGTTTAATAAGAGTGGCTTATCCTAAATAGTTTTCTCTGTCCGTAATAATGAAATATGGGGATTTGTGTCTTGTTTTGGTTTGGAGAGGCTTGGTTAGGCCTGACCTTTGATGTGTTATTTCTGTTGAGCATATAACTTGAGAGATCCTTCCATCTTCTCTATTTCCTATATAATTTCGTCAGGGTGTAAAAAGAAAGCAGCAGGAGAAAATCCTAACTGAAGTTATGGCTCTGCCTTCTAGTACATTCCTCTCTTATTTCAGGTGAAAGAATAAGGCAGTGTTGGCACTAAATCTTGTTGTGTCACTAACTAGCTGTGTTACTCCAATCAATATACATAACTTCTCTGAACCTATTTATCTTTTGTAAAATTGAGAAGTACACCTTTATTATGTGGGTTTAAAGAGAAAGCTCATTTACAGGTTGGATGATTATTCTTGTTCTTTGTTGGCCTTTAGCCAGAAGTTATATGCACATGCACATATGTCATTCAGAATTACAATCAAATGTTGAGAAACCTCCCCTAAAGATATTCCTAAAAGAAAAGAGCAAATTTTCTCTTTCTAGTATGGTTTAGAAGCAATTCTACTTGAAGGCAGCAGGATAGACTGGAACAATCTCTTATTATCCTTTATAGTCCTATTAACCTGCCTATTTCATCTGCTTCCCTTTGGCACAAATAGTATCTCCCTCAACATGTTGACTTTAGGGAGAAAAGCCCACTATGCTAGTGCCGAATGCTAGTTAAGTGCTGATTAAGTGAGTTCTGAATATATGTATGGCTTGACTAAAATTATTTATTCAGTCAGGGAAGAAACTAATTCACACAGCAGTGCCCTAATTGGCATCAGAGAGGCATTTCCGTAATGCCCTTAGGAAAAGCAGGAAGTTGATTAAATAGAAAAAATGCACATGGAAATAGTACAAAGTATGCATGGAAGAATGAAAATGCAGTTGTTAAATAATCGCCCTCATGATATTTTTTCTTCCCCCAGAAGTTACCTTTGATTTAATGCAGGAAGGAGCACCTGGGAAAATTTCAAATTGGAGTCCCTCCCACTCCTGCCCTGCTTACGCTAAGAATCCATGGCCCAGAATTCAAATACTAAATCTAAGAGAGGCAGGTAAAAAGAACAGTGGAAAACAGATGGCAGCAGTTACAACTAGCAAATTCCCAGTTGGTGGCTCTCACATTTAGAATCGGGCATCTGTTCTTCTTCCCCACTGCAAAGTGGTTTTAACTCAGAGGTGTTAAAAATATCTAAGTTGCTGTTTTATTCATTTCTGCTATTTACTGACTTTAATGACTTACAGTATATCCAATGAAAAGTACAATGTTTACCCAAGTGGCAAGAGACTCAAAACAGAAATATGGGATGCTGTTAAAAAACCTTGTGGTCTACCAAACAGCATGTATGGTTTTATAGGTATACCTTGCTTTATGAAATAGATGGGTGTCTTAATATTTGTTTGTGTAGATGGAAATACACCTTAAAGTACACCTGCACTGCTTGATATTCAAAGAATCCTGGGAGAGTCACAACCTCTCTGGACCTCAGTTGCCTTCTTCACGAAATGGTAATAATGATGCCTACATTATTCTGTTGTACAGTTCTATTGTGAACATTAGAGATAGTGTCAATAAATTATGTTCAAAGCCCCTCAGATCTTGTAGATGCTTAATAAATAATGCATTTGATTATTTTGAGAAAGTTCCCATTTTGAGATAAATAGCCAATCACAAACAATTGAAAATGTTGGCTGTGCCTATATTCTTGAGTAAGAAAACCTCAAAAATGAGAGAAAAGAGGCAGCCTTCACAATTATGAATAAGATATCAGCATCCTGTTGTTTTTATGTTATTGTAAAAATGCATTTCCCATAACCATTTATACTAGTTCCAGGAAGAGAGTCCTATTGAACTGAATGCCATTTAACCAAGCACCTGATACAAAGTAGATGATCAATAGATAGTTATTGACCACTGGCTATTCATATTTCATATTCTTTCCTTTTTTTTGCTTTAAAAGTAATATTTAATCACTGTAGACCATTTGGAAACATAAAAAATAGTTTATAATTTCAAAGCCCATTGACATAATTTTAAAGACTAATGTGTATCTTGTATCACCATATTGAGAAAACACTACTAATAAGATTAATGTATTAATATTTTTTCCTTCTCATAAAACTTATACTTGAATAATGGGTCTATTGCAGAGAGTGGTTTGTAATCACAGATTATATTCTCACTAATACTCTGAATATTCTTTCTCAGTCAGGCAGAATTAATATTAATAATCACTAACATTTATTGAGAACTGTTATATACCAAGTACTGTATTAATGCTATATATATAATATTAATATTAAGAGTCTATCTATCTATCTATCTATCTATCTCTACTTAAACGTCACAACAACCCTATATATGTGGCACTATTATTTGCAAATGAGGAAGTCAGAGCATTTGATATTAGGAATATATCCAAGAGCTCATGGTAGGATGATAGAGGTAGGATTAAATTAATAATTAAGGGGTGAGGGGTTAGGCAAAATAAGTAAAGAGGATTAAGAGGTACACACTTCGTTATAAAATAAATAAGCCATGGTGATGAAAAGTACAGCATGGGGAATATAGTCAATAATGTAATAATTTTGCATGGTGGCAGATGGTGACTATACTTATCTTGGTAAGCATTTTGCAATGTATATAATAGCTGTTGAGTCACTATGTTGTATGTCTGAAACTAATATGATATTATATATCAACTGTACTTAAATTAAAAATAAGCAGAGGGACACCTGGGTGGCTCAGTTGGTTAAGCATTCTGCTTGGGCTCAGGTCATGATCTCATGGCTCAGGAGTTTGAGCCCTGCACTGGACGCTGTATAATGGGTTCTGTGCTGACAGCTAGGATCCTGGAGCCTGCTTCAGATTCTGTGTCTCCCTCTCTCTCTCTGCCCCTCCTCCACTAGTGCTCTGTCTCTCTCTCAAAAATAAACATTAAAAATTTAAAAAAAAATAAAAGAGGGGCAACTGGGTTGGCTCAGTCAGTTAAGTGTTTGACGCTTGATTTCAGCTCAGGTCATGATCTCATGGTCTGTGGGATGGAGCCCCATGTCAGGCTCTGCTGACAGCACAGAGCCTACTTGGGATTCTCGCTCTGTCTCCCCTTCACTCTCTGTCCTTCAGAAATAAATAGACATTAAAACTATTAAAAGGAAAGAAACGTCCTGGAACAGTGGAAAGACCATTAGACTTGGAGTTCAGCTAGCTAAAATATTAAATAGCTGTGTGATCTTGAGTAATAAACCTTCTCTCTTTCCCTGGGTCTTAGTTTCTATCTATAAACAAAATTTAAAAATTGGGGCGTTTCGTTCTATAATGTGTACTGAGCTATTCTGCTTCTCTTTAATGTAGAGGTAGGAGCTCAGATTTTGAAATCGGATGCGTGTGTGGGGGCGTACATTTATTTCTCCATTTTTCATGTGTCCTTTTCTGTGGAAGGGCTTTTGCTCTGGTCACTTTCTGTCCCTTCATTTTCTTCTCCTCATGTTAAGAAGATTGGCATCCCATTTGCAAGGGAGTTCTGGCTTGTTGTCATTGCTCAGCTCTTTCCTCTTCTCTTTTTATGTGTCTATGTGTGTGGATGGGATGTGAATTCTCAGCAGCTCCTTGACAGTGCAGACTCTATTTATATGGGTGTACCCAACAGTTTTTTTATTAGCAGGGAGGGTAAATTCAATCCAGGGATTCATAAGTCAGCCTTCTCTTCTCTTCTCTTCTCTTCTCTTCTCTTCTCTTCTCTTCTCTTCTCTTCTCTTCTTTTGAGAGAGAGTGGGGCAGAGCGAGGGAGAGAGAGAGAGAACCCCAAGCCAGCTCCGGACTGCCAGCACAGACTGATGCAGGGCTCAAAGTCACAAACTGCAAGATCATGATGGGAGCCTATTTCTTGTATTTGAGTTATCTCCTCCTGTTTAGCTCTTTGTCAGTAATCCATTTGTCTGACTTAGATGTATATCTCTCAGTTTATTACACACATAGGCGTAGAACAGTTGTTTTTTTTTTTAAATTGATCTTCCATAAGTCTTAGGAGATAAACCCAGAATATTTTCTAATCTCCAATGTCTTTGTTTATGTGAAACCATGGACGAGTTATTTCACCACTTCATGCCTCAGTTTCTTCAATTATAACATAAGGCAAACTTTTTTCTTTTTCATAGGGTTTTTGTTAGGCTTAAATGAGTTAGTATGTACAGAAGTACTGGGGGAAAAAGGGAGGAAAAATTAAGATGCAGAAGTTTGGATGAGGTCAGTGGACTAAGGTTAGAGGGTAGAGGTGACCTTGGGTACATAAAATGCTTGTCATTACAATTGTTCCCTGACCCAGCCCTTGTGGACATAGGCCTGAACTTTGCTTGTGTTATTTCTTCTCATTTTCACAAAACCCTATAATATAGGCATTATTTTCACTGTCTTATGATGTGGACACTGATACTTGGAAAGGTGAAGCAATGTGTCCAAGGTCCCACAGCTGGAAAGAAGAAAGGCTGGTGGACCAAACGAAGCATGGGGTCATGAGAATGGGATCAGGTAGACCAGACTCCTGGGAGTGTGGGCCATTGTCAAGGAGATCAATGACTGACAGTAGAAGGTTGTCCTGGACTCATGATCAGAGCCCTGACCCATGCTTCAGGGGTAATGAATGGTTTGGAAGGAGGCAGTAAGGTGCTCTGGTTTTTTAAGAGGAATGATTTTCTATCGACCTGTCATTTACCCTTGTCTAATTAAAGCTCACATTTAAAAATACTGGTGTCTTAACATAGAATCATACAGCTTGTGATCAAGTTATCACCCTTTACAGTTCCACCAGTATGTTTGATTTTTCCACGACAAATCCAAAAAGATGCTAAGGGTCATCTCTTCTTGCACTCCGTCCACATTCTCAGTCTCCATTTGTCCCCTCTGTGTGTCCTCTTTCCACCCTCTGCCTCGGAAGCAATGTAGTTACTGCCTGAGGAAGAGTAATGAGTAAAAAAGGATCACACGTGCTTGAATTTTTGGTAATGCATCTGCTTTGAGAGCCATAGAGAAATTGCTTAAAAAGTGAGGGATTTGGAAACAAAACCCCAAACTATCCCCAGATCAAAGGACAGTCTGCAAAATTGTCTTGTACCTCTAGTTTTTTTTCTTAAGGAAAAGGCCATTTTTCAAGGGGCAAATTTGAGCTTAGCCATCATTTGAAACAGTCACAAATTCCTTCACTGAGCTAATACAAAACAAAGACCACACTTGCGGAGTGTACCATGCTAGGTATTTGTACCCACGTCATCTCATTTCATCCTCAACAATAATCCTGAGAAGTGGAAATTACTATCTTTGCTTTTATAAACAGGAAAGTGGGACTCTAAATGATTGAATGCTTTGCTCAGGGGGACCCCTCTAATAAGTGCAGGAGCTGGCATTCACATGCCATAGTCTGTTTGCAAAGCCCCTGCTCTTTTTGCTCCTTCTTGCGTGAACTAGTTTATCAAATATGAAGGGGGGGGAGAAACTTCACTAGAAGGTTTTTTCCTCAAAGCAACCCCAGGAATCCCTTCTCTGCTTATAAGTGGATACATTAGTATGGTCTCCATGTCCATCTATAAATTTTCTATAGGGTGATCAATTCTGAAACTGGCAAGGACAAACTTGGGCAAATAGCTGCTCTTACAGTAAGTCTGGAATTGGAAAGAGAATGGCTGTACTCTGTACCATGAATTTTTCAGGAGATATGTTGCAAGGGATGGAAGTCATGATACATATGCTTTTTTTTTTTTTAAAGCTCCATATGAGAAAATCTTCCACAAGGGACATCCCTTTTACCAACTTGGCAAAGACTAAAAATGCAGAGTTTCTAGGATCAAAGCATATTCGCAATGTGAAGTACTATCCCCTGACAATCAGACTGGAAGAGGGCGGTTTCCTTTAATCTTTTTTCCTTTGTTTTATTATTTTTTTTTCTGAGGGGTAAAATGTCTTCTTCATTTTCTTTTGCTGACTAACTCTTCCCTTTAATCAATTTCATCTCAAGACTCAGAGCAATTTTCCCCCTTTACATCAAGAATGAATATAAACACAAATCATTTTTGAGTTCCTGTTTCAGAGCATCGCTTTACTCCTGAATCCTCAAAGGTATGCAGGTGAGAGCAAGACCCAGAATCCAGCAGAATCGGAGGTTGTCCATCTTCTCTTTCCTGTCAGTGCACTTGAGAATTGCAGAGAAAACTGTATCCTGTGGCAACAGGAAAACAGTTTGAATCAATCAAAGATCATTTATCATCTTTGTGAACTAAAGAGAATAAATAGACTTTTGAGAGATTTTTGGAATCTAGGAAAGCTGTACAAAGGGATTAGAGGTAGTTATTTGTAAGTGAAACTTAAAGTTTTTGGTAAGGAGCTTCTGTGCTAACGATTTAAAAAAGTCTTCTTAGTGTTTATTTTTGAGAGAGAGAGAGACAGACAGACAGACAGACAGACAGACAGACAGAGCGCGAGGGGGGAAGGGGCAGAGAGAGAAGGAGACATGGAATCTGAAGCAGGCTCCATCCTCTGAGCTGTCAGCGCAGAGCCTAACCCGGAGCTTGAACTCATGAACCAGGAGATCATAGCGTGAGCTGAAGCCAGACACTTAACCAATTGAGCCACTCAAACTCCAATGTGCTAAAGATTTTAAAGCTTCATTGTCTGGGGGCCCAAAGTGGGTGTACCCAGTGGATGTCACTGTTCACTTCTGAGCTGTTATTTTCAAAAAGCTTCAATTTATCAAGAATAAAATCATCATTATTATCTCATTATACTATGGGCCCTGGATATGAAAAAATTGATTACCTGATCTTTAGTTCCTTACTCTATTCTATCTATCTCTAATTTTGTTGCTTGGGGATTATTGGACTATCAACACTCTTCCTGAATAATCAATCTGGTTAATTTAGCTTATAAACCACTTTCCCCTTGTGTCTGGTGTAACATATTGTTTAGTAATGTGCCCAGTAAAGCATAACAAGTAACTCGCCCAGAAATGGAAAAGGAAACAGCACTCCGATTTTGAACTTAGGCATCTTGAATTTTACTCGTCTGCTGGGCTGTGTGGTAACTGACTTTTTATTTATTTTGTTTTTAGCCATATGACTAACCTTACCTCATTCTGCTCTGCAGCTGAACGAAATGCACAGTGCTATATTCTGAAGCCTACTCATTCTTTATTGTTTTTACGACAAAGCTGTCCCTCCACATGTCTGCTCTGCCCTCTGACCCAAGGCGTTTGCTTCAAGTAAATAGGCCAGATGGTAGAGAAAAGCGATGGGTCAAAGAACAACCCTTGAGGGTCAGGAGTCACCAAATCCTTCTTCACAAAGCAAACTTAAAAGCAACAATTTCACCAAATGCAGTGGAGTGCTTTCACAGTGGGAAAGGAGGTGGGGAGGGCATACCTTAATTACATATTTTGCTTTCAGGGCCTAATGATTTTAGGCATAGTGTCTATTGGCTAATTTGAATGTAAGCTATTTATGAGAAATGGTAAGACAAGTTGGACAGATGGATCAATCTTATACTCAGCAAAGAGCAGCAAGGCAAATTGCTTGGGTGTGAATGAGCATTCTCAGCTCTGGCCAGAAAATTACAGAGATAATTTAAATTCTTTTTATTTTGTTAGGGGTTATTGTTGAAAGTTGAGGCTAAGGAGATGCCATTGTCTAAAATACGCTAGACCCCTGCACCCCCAAAAAAGGCTCTAGTAACTCCTTCGGAAGCATTCAGAGGAGACACTCCTTTCCTTTTGTTTGGTGTAGTGATGTGTGAGTCCAGGTGTATGAGCATTTGTGAAGGTGCTGTAAGTACCATAAACACAAAGATATAGTGGGTCTTTTTATACCGCTGTTTTCAAAAGTAATTTAACAAAATGTTTATTGGCCATTTTATAGGACTGTGTATTTTAGAAAGAACATTAGAATACTAGTTATTCCTTGTAAATAAGCTGGCAATGGATAGGCACAGTTAGCTCTTTTGCAGATAATGGTTGTATAATGTACCAGTAAAATGCATTAGATTTATATGTGGAATTCTAAAATTTTTTTAAAAAATTTAAAGAATGAGCACACCCCGAATTTTTTCTATTAAGGGTATTAAATACACCTGTGGGTTTAGAATTCTTTCTGGGCTAAGTATTATCTAATGTAGGACTTTCAGGATGAAATGTCTCTCTCACTTGCTAAGACATTAGATATTTATTTGTGTGTGTGTGGTAAAATGAATTCTCTAGCTTGGGTACCATATAAAATAGAGAGTTTAATTGGTATTTTAAATGTAAAGATTATTTCTTTTTTTTCTTAATAGTTTATTACCAAGTTGGTTTCCATATAACACCCAGTGCTCCTCCCCACAAGTGCCCCCCTCCCTCTTCAGCCCTGAGTTTGTTTTCAGTATTCAAGAGTCTCTCATGATTTGCTTCCCTCCCTCTCCCTAAGTCTCCTCCCTTCCCCTTCCCATGGTCCCCTGTTAGGTTTCTCCTGTTAGACCTATAAGTGAAAACATATGATATCGGTCCTTCTCTGCCTGACTTATTTCCCTTAGCATGACACCCTCGAGGTCCATCCACTTTGCTACAAATGGTCAGATTTCATTCTTTCTCATTGACATGTAGTATTCCATTGTATATATATATATATCATGTCTTCTTTATCCATTCATCTGTTGGTGGACATTTAGGCTGTTTCCATGATTTGGCTATTGTAGAAAGTGCCGCTATGAATATTGGGGTACATGTGCTGCTATGCATCAGCACCTCTGTATCCCTTGGGTAAATTCCTAGCAGTGCTATTATTGCTTGGTCATAGGGGAGTTCTATTGTTAATTTTTTGAGGAACCTTCACACTGTTTTCCAGAGCAGCTGCACCAGTTTACATTCCCACCAACAGTGTAGGAGGGTGCCCGTCTCTCCACACCCTCTCCAACATCTGTAGTCTCTTGATTTGTTCATTTTAGCCACTCTGACCAGTGTGAGGTGGGATCTCAGTGTGGTTTTGATTTGTATTTCCTTGATGATGAGTGACGCTGAGCATCATTTCATGTGCCTGTTAGCCATCTGGATGTCCTCTTTGGAGAAGTGTCTATTCATGTCTTCTGCCCATTTCTTCACTGGATTATTTGTTTTTTGGGTGTGCAGTTTGATGAGTTCCTTATAGATTTTGGACACTAGCCCTTTATCTGATATGTCATTTGCAACTACCTTTTCCCATTCTATCTGTTGACTATTAGTTTTTTTTTTTTATTGTTTCCTTTGCAGTGCAGAAGCTTTTTATCTTGATGAGGTCCCAATAGTTCATTTTTGTTCTTGATTCCCTTACCTTTGGCGGGGGGTGGGGGTGGGTGCTGGGGGGGATACAGAAACAGCCAAAGACAAAGGACAGTCGGAGAGTATAAAACCTGCGGAGGGGAGAGATAAGAATGAGATAAGGGAAAATATATCTGGATGACAAGAATTGACCCAATCACAGCATTACATAAATGTTGGTCTTTCCCAGACTCCAGGGCGTAAAGGAAAAAATAAGATAAAAGGAAAATAGAAAAAAGAAAACAAGGACAAAATTTTAAAAAATATTTTATTGTCAAATTGTTTTCCATACAACACCCAGTGCTCTTCCCCTTAAGTGCCCTCCACCATCACCACCACCTCTTTTCCCCCCTCCCCCTTCCCCTTCAACTCTCAGTTCATTTTCAGCATTCAATAGTCTCTCAAGTTTTGCATCCCTCTCTCCACAACTCTCTCTCCCTCCTCTGCTCCCCCTGGTTCTCCATTAGGTTTCTCCTGTTTTCCTGTTAGACCTATGAGTGCAAATATATGGTTTCTGTCCTTCTCTGCCTGA
>NC_043712.1:44963573-44973963 GCF_006229205.1 Suricata suricatta | reverse complement strand
AGAACAAGCCCACTGAGGTGGATGAATTCCTCTCCCACACCCAGCGGCTATTTATGGGATATTTGTGTCTCTCCGTCCCTGGCCAAAGTCTCTCCTTCTCCAGAGACCACTCTATGAATGTTTTCAGTCTCTCTTTCTCTTCCCCTTGGCTCTCCACCACTCTGCACAGCCATTCCACATGTGGCGCTCCACGGCCCTGTGCCACCTCTGTACACACAGCCCTCTGCACCCCTGGGCCACCTTTCTGGGTACTCTCTCTCCTGGCTCCACTTTGGGCTGGCGCTCTCTCCCCTCAGAGCTTCCAGTCCCAGTTCGCACTCACTCAGGCATCCATGAGGCTGTCATCTATAAGGACTCTGTGTGTGCACCTCCCATTCTTTCAGACCAGAGCATTGTGGCTTTAGTCCTTCTCAGTTTGATAGTTGTGTGCAGGCAGAGATTACAGAGCTCCCTACTTCTCTGCCATCTTGGGTCCTTCTCCATAAAGATTATTTCTAAAGCTAAATTTGTATTCATAAGTTTCCAAGCTTCTATAATACATCAATATAATTGATATTTAGTGTTTACAAATTACCAATTGCTTAATTTATTGCCTTATGTTTGTTTTCTCATCAAATCTTTAAAACAACCCTACAAAGTAGGTACAATTCTTAGTGCCATTTTATAAGTGAGAAAACTGAGTTTTGGAGAGACTAAATAACTTACTTAAGATTATACACCTGGTAAATGACAGACATAGACTGCAACTCCAAGGCACAAGTCTAAGTACTTTTCCTGGTATTGTCATTATTCCTACTATATTAGAAGAAACATTGGAATTCAGAGATGTTGCACCTACCCAAAGTCACAATGCTAGCAAAAGCAGAGGGGACATACATACGCAGGGTTTTCTGACTCTAAAGACCACATTACATACAGATCTACATTCCCTAGCAAGGTAACTGATGTTCTCTATCACTACTGTAACATGTCCAGACCGGTACTCATGAGCACTGCCTCTTCAATACCCAGGACAATGGGCTACTTTCTAGTATGCTTGCATATTTCTGCTCTCAATAGTGTAGTTGTGTGTTTATAGAAGTATAGTTTCCAAACCTGTTTACTCCAGTTTGAACATGTTACCCTAGTTATATAATTATTTTAATGACCACATAAGCCAATGAAATGTGGAAATAGAATTATTATTTCCATGAAAACTAGAGTGGATGGAAAGACTGACTTAATAAAGGCAACTTAAGTGTGAGTGATGCTATTGTAAAGAATTGAGGGAAAACAATAAAATTCTAGGAAAATCCTTCAACTTTTCATTCCACTTAAAACCCTTTTTTTTTTTTTTTTTTTTTTAAGATCTGAAAGGAAAGACAGAAAGATCTTGGTTCTAAATCAAAAGACTAGGCAATGATGGGATGCCTGGGTGGTTCAGTCGGCTGAGTGTCCAGCTTCAGCTCAGGTAATGATCTTGTGGTTCGTCAGTTCAAGCACCCTGTTAGGCTCTGTGCTGACAGCTTGGAGCCTGGAGCTTGCTTCTGATTCTGTGTTGCTCTCTCTTTCTGCCCCTTCCCTGCTTGTGCTCTGTCTGTCATTCTCAAAAATAAGTAAACATTAAAAAAATTAAAAAAAGACTGGCCATTGAATTTATATTTATACATGCTTAGATTTAAATTAAATATTTAAGTATGTCCTTAATTTTATGCTCACATAATGATAGAGGATAAGAGCATTTCTTTTCTATTAGTACTTCGTTTACAGCTGAGAAAATTGAAGTGCAGGCTGACTAACTTACTTACCTAGATCCTATGATCCAGTACAATGGCAGAGCTAAGACAAAGTGGCAATCAGAGTACCATGTAACTTTGTGGTTCTCCATGGCCTATACTTTGTCCCTTACTGCCTTGCCAAGGATGATAAATTTGAGGGTTAGAGTCACCTGCCAGGAAATTCTATGGGAAGTATTTGGACTCAGGCAGACCCTGAAATGTCCCCCACCACATTTTCTACCCTCAAAAAGAAATTTCCTTTTCTTTGACATTAACCTATTTGGTTTTCAAAAGCTCTAGGGAGAGACATTTCATCATATCACATTATAATAATCGTTGTTATAAGAATTTTATTTTCCTTAGAGACTCTACCAATATAAACTACTTTTACAATGTAAGGCTTTTAAGCAATAGGAAAGAACAGAAATGACTTATAATGGCAAGGCAACATTGCTAAAGATGTAAGTCCCAGAACTCTACTGCATATTGTCTTCCCCAACTACTTACTTGACACTTGCTGAATTATTCATAAATGAAAAAAGACATTATGATTAAAATCATTTAAAAATAATTCATTTAGCTAGTTTCTATCCATTGAATTAATAGTAATGCCAGCTTTGGGGGAGGATTTCCTAGGGATTGAGTGATCTGTGATCCTATTTTTCGAGAATTAAAGCAAAGTTATGATTAACAGGGGAGGAAGTGCTATATATACCCCCTCTTCTCAGGATTTTTCCATGTAATGGCCAGATCCCTTGTGTTAATTTACTATGGCTAGATAGCAAATCACCCCACAGCTTAGTTGCTTATAATAATAATACTTATTTACTGTCTCTTATGGCATCTGTGGGTTAAAACTTTGCTTGTGGCTTCTTGGAGGAGTCTAGCTCAGGGAGTTCCACGAGGTTGCAGGCAGATGTTGGGTGGGACTAGTCATTTAAAGTGTTGACTGAGGCTGGGGGATCTGCTTCCAAGGGAGCTCCCTGACATGATTGGCCAGTTAATGGTGGTTGTTGGTGGGAGGCCTTTGTTTTTCTCTCCATGAGGCTGCTTGGGTATCTTCATGGCATGGCAGCCGGCTTCTGAGACAGCAATCCAAGAAACCAGGCCAGCGGCTGCCATACTTGACCTGGCCTCAGAAGTTATACCTTGTCATTTGTACCATATTCTGATGGAGTCACATATGGTCAAAAGGAACAAAGATCATAAAGATCTATTTTAGAGGCTGGCTACTCCAGCCTCTTGCTTTATACACCTGGAATCATGGCCACAATCAAAATCTGCTTTTTTGTAATGAAAACTGTCTCTCTTCTCTCTCAGAATGTCAGTTTCTCTGCCCCTTCTTCCTGTCATTTATTTTCTTTTTTTAGTACACAGGTTTTAAGAATTTTTATTTTTATTTTTTTACTACATCCATCTCCTCACCCTGGGTGTATACATTTGGTTGCTGTATTATTTGCTACTGCAGAACAAACCACACCAAACCTTAGTGGTTTAAAACAACAACTATTTGTTTGCTTATAATCATGTGGATCAAGTTTGGCCCAGGCAAAGTTGGGTGGTATGGGGATCATTTTGTCTTGCCTGGGGTCATTTATGCAACCCAAGTCATCTGACAGTTTGAATGGGGCTGGATAGTCTAAGGTGACCTTACTCATATGTCTGGTGCCTGTCAAGCTATCAAATCCTTGATTCCTCTCTGTGTTGCTCCTCCAGTAAACTAGCTTGGATTCATATGGGGGTTGCAACAATATCTAAGAGAGGGCTTAAGCATGTTTCAATTCTTCTCTTGTATTATGTTTGTAAAAAGTCCATTGGCTAAATGATGTCACCTGAGCAAATCCAGATTTAAGTATTTGAGAAATTGATGTCACTTCCTGATGGGAGGATTGGCATAGTCCCATTGCAAAGGGGAGTAATACGGGATGGGAGGAATAATTATTATGACCATCTGTGCAGTCTGTCGAAGGGGCTTTCCACTATCCTTTGGGATGGCCTCTCCTTATCTATATTACCCTTTAGCTATACACTCCCTGAGGCAAGGACCTTGGCTGGGTTATATTTTTCTATATCCCCAGCACCTTTTCCACTGTTACATAAATATTTATTGAACTGGATTGAATGTAAAAACACTTCTGGAAAAAAAAAGAGATTGTGGAAAGGGCAAGTGGAGAATGAAATTCAGACTCATGCTCTATTGACAATTTTGACTGGATTAGTTATTTAAACACTTGCTCAATCCAGGCAAACAAAACCATGAGATTTAAAAAAATTCAGTTATTAGCTGTTTGTCTGAGCTGACTAGCTGTTTTGTCAAAAAGGTGGGATAAATTGTGGGTGTGTAGGCAAAATAAAAACACCATGTGCCAAGCAATGTCAGTTGATAATACATTCTAATTGCTCATTCACATTAGACAACTTTTCGAAGATTATTGTTGAAATGCTCTAAGAGTATATAAGGTGGTTAAAGACATTGTTTCCATTGAATTAGTTCTTTGTAAGAACACTTATGTAATGTTTATTTATTTTTGAGAGAGAGAGAGAGAAAGAGAGAGAGAGTGTGAACAGGGGACGGGGCAAGAGAGAGGGAGACACAGAATTTGAAGCAGGCTCCAGGCTCTGAGCTGACAGCACATGAAGAGTGAGATCATGACCTGAGCCAAAGTTGGACACTTAACTGACTGAGCTAACCATTGAATTAGTTTTTGAAGTAACAAGTTTTATTCATGGCAACCTCACCTTTACTTTGAGTTTTCAATTTAGGATTTATTTTTCATCTATGGCAGCTGTTTTCAATTTGTGACTAAATATACATATGTTTAATATTAAAAATATTTCAGATAAGGCGTCAGAATCTAAAATTCCTAATTATCTTTTTTAGACCAGAATTCTATTGACTGGAATTGCAGTGTGGCAATTCTGATTATTTCATCCTGAACAAAGTTATGGAATATCTGATTAATGAAAAAAATAAAACCAAATTGATGTGTGTATATTGGAGCTTATTAAATAGATACATTTTCATAGGATGAAGTTTATGGAGGGAAATAGGAAAAGCTCTCTGATAAAAGTTGGGAGATTGAAGGCTGTGTTAAGTGCTTTAAACTTTGGGGTAGCCAGTATAGCTGTAAAAAGTAGGTCTCATGAAAATCATGTAAATTAAGTTATTAATAGAGATGGCTGTATTCATTATCTGTTGTTGCATAAAAAATTATCCCAAAATGTAGTGGCTTAAAATGATAATGATCATTCATTTTCTCTCATGAGTCAGGAATTTAGACAGACTATCGTGGGA
Source organism: Suricata suricatta (assembly GCF_006229205.1). Classification (NCBI taxonomy): domain Eukaryota; kingdom Metazoa; phylum Chordata; class Mammalia; order Carnivora; family Herpestidae; genus Suricata; species Suricata suricatta. Next base: position 44,968,911 of record NC_043712.1, on the reverse strand, counting down.
TGGCTTGTTTCTGCTCTGTAATGTCTGGAACCTCAGCTGGAAGCTCTTCTGGTGCATTCTATTCATGTAGGCATTCACAAAATCTAGCCCCGTGTCTAGGGCTGGGGAAATAGAATTATTCTCTTAACAGGGAGGGAATGGCAAAAAGCTGGAAGCACATGTAGAACCAGAAATATTGCTGTGGCCGAATTTGGAAAATCTAACCTGCCATTATGGAGCCACCAGAAGTAGTCATGATCACATTGCTTTTAGACTTAAGAGGCTTTTAAGAATATGTATACTAATATGGAATTTTTTGTCTTGTGGTCTGAATAATGAATATGACGAATAGTGTTGGGCAGAACCCAGAGTGTTGATTCTAGGGGGAAGGCATTAATTAGATATTCTAATTAAGTAATTAGAATATCTTTCAGAGAATTCAGAAAATGTGAACAATAATTTTTTTTTTTTTTGCTGTATTGGTGGTGCATTTTTGTTGCAAGTGGCAAAAACTGAACTTCAATTGGTTTCATCAAAAAATGGGAGTTTATTGACTTATTACAACTGAAAAATTGGGGGGGAAATGTTGACTGTGAGTACAACTGGTAAAGGCCTCACATGTGGTGTCAGAAATCCATGTTTCCACCTCTCAGCTTTGCTTTCCGATTTGTATTTCTCAGGTACACTTTCCTTAAGTCTTAGAAAAAGAAGCCGGCAGTAGCTCTGGGTTTCTATCCTTAAAGCTTAGCAGCTTTTATTGAAGCAAAGGGTCTTTTCCCTAATAGTTTCAGCCATAGTTCAGAGCACTGAGACACATTGTGCTGGACTCTAAAACAATGACTGTGAATGATCTCTAAGTGGTTATGCCTCTGACTGACAAAGCTTGAATCATGTGTGGATCTGAGCTAGAGGTTGGATTGGCCATTGAACTGAGATCCATAGTCCACCTTAAACTGACCATTCACAGCAATAGTAGGAGTACACTACTGATAGACACTGGATGCCTGTGCAGAGAACACTTTCTTGTCATGAAAGAAGGGATGAGTTTGGAGGTCAGAGAGAAAACACTGAAATACCCAAGGATTAATGCTGTAGAGAAGAAATTAAGAGTTGGGCCCTGTTGGTTGATTTAGTGAATGATTCATCAATCTGACTTCATTCTTATGTCTTTATTTGGTACATCATTATTGAACATCTAATATGTGCCAGGAACAGAATTTTGTATGTTTGGCTAGTAATGCAGCTTGAGTCTAAGTGAGAATCACAGGGCTGGCCAACATGTGGAGTGAAGCTGGTAGAACACAATTACATGAGGACCTCAGAGCCTTTGGGAAAGTGTCTTGCTGAGAGGCAGTAAATGTGAAGGGAAGTGAAAGCCTTCACAATTGCAGAAGAGAGGCAAAGGCAGATAATGTTTCCCTTTCAGAACAGTTCCCTATGCCTAACCTCCTTTGATTAACATGTGAATTCCAAAGAAAATTGTGGGAGTTGAAGTAAGATCCAAAGTTGCTATAAGACAAATAGCACAGCATTGCAACCTCCTCCAGAAGACAGAAACCCAGAGGAAAGAGAAACATTCTCCTACTTTGAAGCTGAATAACTGGGTAGCTGCTGTATCTTGACTAGTGCAGTATCTCAGATATGGCAGGAAATAAGAGTTCCCAGTCATAACTCTAACAGGCATATGTTCAGGCTGGTGGGAAAATATTTATTTATAAGCTTATGTTTGCTAGTCCCGAGGTACCCAAGAATACCTAGGAATACTTTTTAGAGCAGGAGATTGAAGGTCAGAACCATAAAAATATGAGTTTCTATATATAGGAGGGCATTTGCATTATATATAGTTTGGTGTAGTTTAGTAGTTTTCAGTATTATAGGGATACATTCTTTGTTCATTAATACAAGGGCTGTGGAGTGGACCAGAACTAAGGAGACATAACTTTGAAAAGTCTGCATATCAGACTGATGCCTGAAAAATCATAGTAATATCCAGGGACATGTTGAAAGTAACTACTATTGTGTTTCAGATATATTTATTATATAATCTGCAATTTAAAAGATGACCATAATTATCTAATAAATCTTCTGGGATGTTATGTCAGAGATGTTTGGCCTTGTGTAAGATCCTGTGTGGAAGATGGTCAAATATAATTTTTTGAAAAACTGCTTTATTCTCAGATACATTAAGGACTTTAAAGGAACTTAATTAGCACTGTGCTAGGACAGAAGATATAAAGGAGACAGAATTTTGAGATTACAGAATAGTGGGCTTTAATAAAAAGTATGTTTGATAAAAAGTATGTTTAAAGTGAACATGGGGAGAAAATGAAAACAGACAAGTTCATGGAGTAAGACATTTGAATTTGGCTTTGAAAGATGAATTGAAATTTTATGGATTGGAGGGATGATGGGAAGAGTCCATTCAAGGTAAAGGAAACAGACACACGGATAGCCCTGTGTTTGTAAAGAGTGGGTAGTTTGGAGGCTAGAGCATAAAGGTAGAGGTAGGCAGGGACAGGGTACAAAGGATCTTTTGCACCTGGCCTGTGAGTTTAAACTTGATTAGGTGAGACATTAGGAGCCATGAAAATATTTAAATGAAAGAGGGGCATAATTTGATTGTTGTCTCAGAAGGATGATTTTGCATCACTTTAGAGGACTGGGTGTGGTCAAGAAAAGGGAAAAAGAAACTAGTTAGGTCTTTCATTCATAAACCAGACTAGAAATGTCTACTGCCAACCACAAAATGTCCACCTTGCTTCTTGGTAACTGTGGGGAGCTGGAGGAGAAGGAGTGAAATTTTGAGAAAAAACAATCAATTGTGTATTCATCAAGCAAACAAGAGGAGGCACTATGTACTTTTATTTACCTAATTTGTATTGTACACACTCTAATATAATCTTACATTTTAGATATTTGGATGCATTTTATCAAAGGAATGTTACCACAGAGGTGTGCAACCCCCCGCATATTGTCTTGGTTGGTGATGGCCACATGCTTACCAAACAGTAGTATTTTTTTGTTTGGGGTTTGCTTTGGGCCTTTTTCAGATTTCATGAAAATAATGAATGTGAAAAGGAATTAACATTTTACTATATTTAATAAAGCATGACTTTTATTTGACTATGTCAGGAAGATAAGGAATAATTGACTTTTTGAACAGGTTGAATGAAAGGGTGCATATAGCTTGCCTTTGACAGAATTTATTTAAGTGGTGACATTCTTAAAGTTGTTTCATTATACAATTAGGGCTGAATTTTTAATGCAAAGTATGATTCAAAATGTAAACATTCACTGAACAGATTTTTGAATAAATACATATTACATGGGAAGCCTTTATCTCTATAGCGTTTCTACCCTTGGATCAATTCCCAATTGACAATTTAAGTTTGTGTCCAGCTTTAAGTTCTGGACACAATCTTGTGCCTGGTCTGGGAAAGTTAAAAATCCTCAGGTAGATAGCATGGGTGGAGCTATATTAAGGTCTTTGGACACCTATTACTCTGCTCTGGTGTCTTAATTTATTAACTAGAATCCGACCAAGCCCAGACTTGTTTCCTAGTTTCAGTAATCTTCTTTGCCTTAACTCCTGCTTTGATAATTAACTTAGCATTTCTGTTCCTTGAGATTGTGATTCTGACCTTATGACTCCTTAGAATTCAAGTCCTCTCTTTGGGGCCATGGTGTCTGCTACTGAGCCTCTCAGACAAATTCAACCATCTCTGTATCAGCTGCCTACCCACTCAACACTCTGCTTCCTATTGGGATTCTTTCCTGTTCCATGCAGATAACTAGTTCTTATTGCTGGTTCTCAGCCTCTTTTGATGGCTTCTGTCCATTTGCAGACTGTTCTTTTGTTCTAAAAACAAACAGACCACAATATTCAATATTTACTCTAGAACACTGATTTTGAGACAGATTCCTTAGAATCTGTGGTGATATTTCAAGAATTCCATGTTTAAAGTTAATACAATTTTACCTAAAATATTTTTGATTATAAACCCACTCCAAAGTGTTAACTTTATGGCACTAGAGCTTGGATGCTGAACACAAGCTATTGGGGTTTGAGTCCCAGCTTCCACGTAAATTACTTACGTGTCCTTAGGGGAGTTGCTTTTCTACTCAAAGTTTTGGTTTCCTAATATATGAAATTATTATAATTATGGCATTTCTGGGTAAATTGAGATGATCTAAGTAAAGAACTCATCACAGTGCTTGAAGTATTGGGTAGCAAATATTGTGAGTTGCCCACCTAATTTAGTCTGGCCCTCTGACAGTTTTTGTAATTAAATGTGATTGGAACACAGCCACACCCATACATTTATATATTGCTGATAGCTGTTTTCATGCAATGACAAAATTGTATAATGGTGACAGATTATATGGCCCACAACCTAAAATATTTATTATTTGACCCTTTACAGAAAGTTTGCTAACTACTGACTTAAACCATTGTTAATTTTTCTTTTACTTGAGATTGAAAGCAGCCTAATGAATACATTAAAAAATTTCAGTAAATAATAGCTATTATTCCAATAAAAAACTATGCAATGAAGTTACCTTCTTCTTTCCTAGTCTTCTACATAGATTTCCCATCTCTTCTTGTTTGAATGGTATTCTGAGATGGCAAAGAAAATAGATTGTAATAAACAAACAATTGTATTCTTATTTTGCAGATCTTTATTTATATGTGGGAATCAGGGGTTTTATTTATACCATAAACCCAATTATAAAAATATTAGAAATATGAGGCCCAGTTGGTTGAGCATCTGGCTCATGCTTTCAGCTCAGGTCATGCTCCCAGGGTTGTAGGATCAAGCCCCACATCAAGGCTAAGCATGGAGTCTGCTTACGATTTTCTCTTCCTCAGCCCCTCTCCCCCACTCATGCATTCTCTCTCTTTCAAATTAAAAAAAAAAAAAAAGGAAAAAATGTATGAAAGCTTATATAGGGCTACATTTGTTATATGCATCTATGATTTCAAAATGAATGCTCATCAAAATCCATTCATTTTCTTTATTTATTAATCTTATAAGGAACTTTATATATATTAAACTTATGCATAAATTTTAATATATTCAACTATTTCAATTGTTTTAAAGTTTATTTTTCTGAGAGAGAGAGACAGAGCTCAAGAAAGGGAGGGGCACCTACACTGCTGGTGGGAATGTAAACTGGTGCAGCTGCTCTGGAAAACAGTGTGGAGGTTCCTCAAAAAACCATCCATAGAACTCCCTTATGACCCAGGAATAGCACTGCTAGGGATTTACCTAAGGGATACAGAAATGCTGATGCATAGGAGCACATGTACCCCAATGTGCATAGCAGCAATGTCAACAATAGCCAAAACATGGAAAGA
>NC_043712.1:44943249-44963473 GCF_006229205.1 Suricata suricatta | reverse complement strand
GCAGCTACAGTCAGAATCAGAGGATATTGATCTCTCCATACATATACTTATTACTTCATTTCCTAGATTCAATATTATACTATGTGTTATAATGCATGTAGACACTGTGATGATTATTACCACTAGACTGAAGATAGTGGAATTAAATTGTCTTTGTTGGTATTAGCTTTCAATAACAAACTAAATAACATAAAGCCTAAACTCTTGAGTCAATCATGGGAAAATAACATTATAAAATGAATACATGATTGGTTAAAAAGAGTATAAATCCCTATCCTAGGTATGCTACAGGACTCCTAATTGCATGTGGCAAGATACAAAAACAAAAATTACTTAAATTTGCTTTGGAGGAAAAAAAATCAATGGCAAACAAACTGAAAAGCCTAGAATGTACAACTGTGAGAGCTCTCTGGCATGACTAGGTAAAGGAGTCAAACTATGTTTTTGTAATTAATCTTGTTCTCTCCTCTGCTCCTTCTCTCAAACATCTCCTCCCACTTTTGCTTTGCTTTTCTTAGTGGTGGTTTTATTCTTAGCAAGATTTTCTTCTCATGATGACAGGTAGTAGATCCAGTGTAACATCCTACCTGTTTAGCAATTTCTATAAAAGTCAGGTGTCATTTTGTTATTGCTATGGACAAGAGGACTTCTGTTACGTTCCTCAGAACCAGTTGTTAGGTCTGGCCTGACCAAATCTCAGAGGCTGAGATTAGAATAAAAGTTGGCTTTTCAAAAGGAGGACATAGCTTCTTTACCAGCAACTGGAATGCTGAGAAGATGCCCATAAGTTACACTTCCTAGGGTATGATTTCGGGTAAGTTCTTGGCCTTTCTGAACTTTAGATTCATTACCTTCTATTGGTAAGAATAGTTATTCTAAAGGTTTAGGTGATAGTTAATGGCTGAAGGTATTGATATGCTGCCCAGAATAGCTGGCATTAGTTCATCTAATTGTTCTCCCTGTTTTTAGTGGCATGGAAATAAGGTTTTTTAAGGAAAATGAGTGTAAAATAAGACTTACTCTGAAATTTCTACCATAATTTCACTTTCCTTTTGATCTAACGTGTTTATAAACAGAAGTCATGAGCATCTGTGTAATATTTCCTTTAGGCCTAGGCTACTTTAGGCAGCAAACACCCATATCTTGTGCACAAGGGGATAACTTTAGCTTTTGTGTTCTTTTAGGATCTTGTGATACTTACCTACCCAGTGGAAGGTGTCATACATTCACTCCCCATGTCCAAATGTCATCAAAGGCAGAAATGCCTGAACAAACTCAATATCTGTTGCCTCCTAGAGAATATTAGCCACCCCAGGCATAGGAATCAAGCGAACTGTGGGACTATCAATCAATGAGTTGATTGGTAATTTGCTACCCTCCTGCTTTGTCCTGTTAATGTGAGGACAAAAGCTGTGGTAATATTGACAAAATCTGAAGAATATATGTAGCAATTTGAATCTGTTTTTTTGTCAGAATGAAGCCTTGGTTATGTGGCTTTAGAAGTGTTAAATGTAATTAGTTGTAACGGATCTTGACTATCACAGAAATGCATGGGAGGCAGGTTGTGGGATATCCTTTTAGGTCCTGATTGATTTTTGCTGTAGGTTGTTTTTTGTAATTTTTCTAATAACAAACACTGTGTGACAATAGCCTTCCTTCTAGCATGTTGTGATCTCGGTTTCTTGGTCCTGACATAATCCATTAGTGGCTGCATTAGAAGCTTAGGTAAAAACACAGAGCTGGTCAAGTTCTATTACAATAAAAACCTTTGTTTAATAAAATGGTTCCCAAGTCTCTCTCTGTGGCATAATTAATTCAAGTAGCACAGAATAAAACATTTTGGTATCACAAAGTATTTGGAGATTCTCTTCAAATTCCCCTTAAGTAATTAAAAAATCATTCATCGCTTATTCAATAATTTAAAAATATCTGCTGTGTTTACTGCTTGTCTATAGCAGTGGACAAAACAAAACCCCCAGTCTCAGGGACATCACATTCTAGTGTATGACAAAAAACAGTTGTATTAGTTTGCTTGAGCTGTCTTAACAAAATGCTACACAAGGAGTGGCTTAAACAGTGGAGATTTATCTTCTGGTTTATTTATGATTCTGGACTAGAAGGCCAAGATCAAGGTCTCAGCAGATTTAGTTTCTCTTGAGGTCTCTCTCCTTGACTTGCAGATGTGCCCTCTGTATCCTCAGAGGACTTTTTCTCTATGTGTATGTGCCCCTGATGTCTCTCTCTGTGTCCAAATTTCCTCCTCTTGAAAGGGCACTGGTCATATTTGATTAGGGTTCACTCAAACAGCTTCTTTTTAACTTAGTCATGTTTCTGAAGTCCCTGTCTCCAAATACACATCCTGAGGTACTAGGGGGCTAGGCTTCAACATATGAATTTTGGGGGATACAATTCAGTCAAGAACAGCAATAAAACTGGATCAATGACTAGGCATTATTTAAGATGGTACCCCAATGACATAAAGAAAAATTAAGTAGGGTGCATGATGGGGTGGCGAAAGGGGATTGTTGTATTCAAGATGGTCAGAGAAGGCCTCTCTGTTGAAATAGCATTTGAAGAGAAATAAACAGAAGGAGTAAGGCATGGGAATATCTGGGGGAAAAGTATTTTAAGTGGAAGAGATGGAATCAGTGTAGTAGAAAAAGAGCCAAGAGGCGTTGTGGCTAGAGTGGAGAGTGTGAAGGGCTGAAATGAGATTGCACATAACTGGGGCCATAGAGGTCTTAGAGGATTACATAGAAAGGGATGGGATCCGCTGGGGATAATAGGTTACTAAACCCACCATCTAGGTGCAGTGTGATCTGTGTTAGTAGGGTTCTTCATGGTGTTATGGATAGGCTGGCCACATAATTTGTGGGGCTCAGTGCAAAGTATCGGGCACCTCCTTCAGATGTCAAGATGGTGACAGCAGGATATTAAATCAAGTGTGTGCCTTCTGATTGTAGTACCTTGTGCAATTGCACAGGTCACATGCCCTGCTGTGGAAATATAAGAGAGACTTAGCTGGCTCTACACAGATGCTTCGTCAAAAGTAAAATGCATGGCTTAGCCGGGAATGGGGGGGTCACCTGGGTGGCCCAGTCAGTTAAACGTCTAATTCTTGATTTTGGCTGATGTCGTGATCTCATGGTTCCTGGGATTGAGCCCTGCATTGGGCTCTGCACTGGCGGTGTGGAATCTCTTTGGATTATCTCTCCCTCTCTCTCTGCCCCTCCATTCATTCTCTCTCTCTCTGTCTCTCTCTGTCTCTCTCTCTCTCAAAATAAATAAACATAAAAAAAGTAAAATACATGTTTGGAAGTTGTTTAGTCTTATGGAAAGTGTATTCCCAGAATTTAGATTTGAAGTCCCTGGTAAATTCCCAGCTTGTTTGTTTTCTATTAGTTGGGGTTCTCCAGAAAAATAGAAGCAGTAGGAGATTATATTTATATAAAAAGATACTTATAGTGAGGAATTGGCTCAGGCAGTTATGGAGGCTGAGAAGTCCTACAATCTGCACCTGCAAGCTGGAGGACCAGGAAAGCCAGTGGTGTGACTTAGTCTAGTTGGAAGTCTAGTGAGAACCCGGGAGCTGATGTTGTAAATCCCAGCTGAGGACACGAGAAAATGAGATTAGTGTCTCCGCTCAAATAGTGAGGCATAAACAAGGGGTGAATTCCTCCTTCCTCTGCCTGTTCTTTAACAGGCCCTCAGTAGATTGGATGATGCCAACCCACATCTAGGCACCTACCGAGAGGGTACAGATTCAAATGATAATATCATTGGAAATCCTGTCAGAGACACATCTAGAAAAACTGTTTAATCTGGGCAACCTGCTGGCTAGTCAAGGTGACACATAGAATTAACCAAAACACCCAGAGAGACCTTGGGCAAGTTATGTAAAGCAGTTGGTCCTAGATTTCCCACCTGTAAAAGAGGAATAATTGACTCTGTCCTACAAGGCTTGGTTTTGATCCAATTTAGCCAAATAATAGTGAAAATGTTTGGTAAACTATGGAATTCCATAAAAGGATTATGATTTAGTAATATATTTAAATTGCTTCTCCTTTATGTTCTGTTTTGACATCTCCTCCTTCCTGTAATTCCTGAACAAGGAGAGCATTTTGTGAACTAATGGTGATAATTTGCACTGGAAATAAAAATTATTCACCTCTTTTTTTATGCAGGAAATCAGTCTCATTATGTGATACATTTTATTATGGGCAAGAAGCCCAGACGTCAGATTGAATGTTATGCTTTGTCCCATGACAAAACTGAGACTGTATATCAATGGTCTTTATTCCTCTGCAGCAATTATTTGGTAAAATGAACCAATTCTAAGTGAGCCTGTTGTCCTGGTCTCCTCCCTCTGCTTCTTTCCCTCTAGACAGTCATTTTTCTGCCTCTCTTGCCCAGCTCTCTCCCGACAGAGCAGCTGTATTCATAGTCTCACCCTGAGAGGGCAGGCAACTGGCTGCCATCAAAGCCCTCTGTGGCCTGGCCAGTGGGGAGCCATGAAGAGCCATCTGCTCGCCTCTGCTGCGGTAACTGAGTGTCACCTCTGCAGTAGTCCTGTTTACAGAAGGATAATAGAGTTATTCTTAACTAAGGGCATTGTTTGCCAAAGATAGGGGCATACTTTCAAGCAGTAAATAAGGAGGAAAATGTAACCAATGCCGGTAAGCTTGCACACTTGGCTGCATATTTTAGTATTCCTATAATCAAGTGAGAGATGACAGCAGGCACATGTGGGACATACCTCTCCGATTGAATAGAACTTCAAACAGTGTGTCCCTCTACATGCAAAGATAAATGGCAAGAATGCCTGATTTGTTGAAATGAAAATTTGTAAAAAATATTTATTTTTAGAAATTGTATTAATTGTTTTAACCCCCAGAATCTTTCTTTGTAGCACTCCCAATCCTGTCTGCTGTTCCTGGGTCTACACGTGCAGTGTGGGATGATAACAACGCATGGATTTTAGTACCAGGCAGGCTTATGCTCAGACCCTCACTCCCTTACTTAGTGGATGACTTATGTGGACTCGTCAAAATCTTGGGATTGTGTCCTAATCTATAAAATCAGAATCAAAATACCTACTTCAAAATATTGTTGGATAACTTGGAAGTAATCTAATGGTCTTTACAGGAGGGACTGTAATATAGTAGGTGATCAGTAATCATTAGCTGTTACAATTAGTCAGTGTTTAGGTGACTGTTTTTATTAGCCTTACCCGTACAAGAAACTCACCACAAGAAATGTAGGCATCTAACTAACCAGACAGGTTTTTGTTTTTGGTTTTGTTTTTACTAACCAGGCAGTTTTGATGGTGGTTTGAAACTTGACTCAAGTTAAGTATTAGTTTAATATAATTCGGTATACATTTATTAAGTAGTACTTATGGAAAAATCACTGTGCTCAGAGTTAGAGGTATAAAAATTAACCCTGAATTCAGAAGTTGGTGGAATAGTCAGTACACACAGCTACTAAATTACTAATTTCTTTCAATTGGGCAATACCTCATTTCTTTATAAAATCTTCTTTGATTCTCTCTGCCAAAAGTGTTGATAATTTAGTTAGTCCTGTTTCTGGATCACTGTTGTGCTATAAAGCATTTCATTACTTGAGAAGAATTCAAAATTCTTTGTTATGGTTTCCCTTTGGATGCTGGGTCTTGAGATATCTATGAGATATCTCTTTCCTGAGGACTAATACTATTTCTAATTGAAGGAATGGAAGTACTGAACCTAGTCCAGTGCTATACAAAGAGATGATTCACAGCAGGTGTGAGTAAAAAATGAGGAAAAGACAAAGAGATGAGACTTTAAAATGTCAAGAAATGAGAATGGAGTAAAAGGAGCAGGTTGGTGAAAAATGGTGCACACACTGGAGAAATATATAAAGGAAAATGGAAAGCAGAAAAGAATTCTTAAGTAAAAAGAAGTGTAAGAGGAAAAAGGAATTTATGTCAGAGTATATGGTCATGTCATAAAATCTTTTGTCTTACTTTGGTTTGAAAGGGGCTTTGTTACTTGAAAAGAGATTTTTTTTTTAATCAGTGACATTTGTGTCCTACCTGTATTTCTTAGAACATTTTAGAAAATTGGTCACTGATCTATACATTTAGAGGATCAAATGGAAGTTTTACAAAATTCTTGCTATTATTAGGCACCTGCTGCTTGATCTCAATTAAATGTATGATGCCACTGACTGAACACTACTGTTCACGTAAATTTTCTCTTCCTTTGGGGCAGGATTAATATTCTCATTAAGTTAAATGAGAACACCAAGGATCACTGCCACAACAGTCAACAGATTTTGAGATCATTCTATTGACAGAGCTTTCTTTCTAGTTCTCTTTGTGAACAGTGGCTTCGCGTTCTTGAAATGCTAAGCACTCAGTAATATCTAAATAATAAATACAACAGGAGGACTAGAGACAACTTTTCTCAGCCTAAGTGTTTGCTCTGATCTCTCACATCATTTCCTGAGCTGATATTTGAAGATTTTTATTTTGAGGTATAGATTCAACATTGAAGTGCAACACATTATGGTTCTGACCACAGTGGAGTTGCACTTTGTAGCTAATTTGCGCCTTTTCTAATTTACTAAAGAGCAAGATATTAGAAAAAAATCCTGGAAAGTTTTCAAGGGAATTGTTACACTTTCTAGCATGGTGTGGTGTTTATGTTTTTATAAGCCTACGATGGCTTTAGAGAAAAATCTGAAGGGAGCTTCTCATAGAATGCGTTTATCAATGAAATGTTTGCAAAATAAGTTTCCTTTCAGGGTTTTCAAATGACAACAACATCCCATTTTTCATAAACAAGTCTTACTGGTTAAAAGCAAAATTAAAAATTATTTTTATGTGCCTTCAAGATATTTTTGTAGAAATAATTTCTTTACTTTTGCTTAATAATGAAAAAGTTAACAGTGACAGTAATGTTTGATCTTCTATCATTATTTATGAATATTTTCCCCTGGAAAATTCACATGATAAAAAGCAAATTTCCTTTTCCTCCCTCCAGAGTATCTATTTTCCTTGATATTAATCTGACCATAAACAGAGCTATGAGACATACTAAATCTTATTTCTCAGCACCAAAGACACAACAGAAAATAATCAAGAGATCCTCAAATCAAATTTTGCTGACAGTCCTGGGAGGACTATTAGAGTCAATCTTTAAGTTTCTAATAGTTCTTTCAAATGACCTAGAGAATCATTCGATACCTATTTGCTCATCACAATTGAAAAAAATGATTGGAAAATGAAAGTACTAAGCCAACAGGAAGCTTTTAGAAGTTAAGCATTATTATTGTAGCATTATTATCAATTTGAGTCATTGTAGTAGTAATAATTGAAGCTGTTCATAACCACAGAGAGAAATTTATGGACAAAATTATAAAAAGTATTTTTTAGGGCTGTTAGGGCTTTTCACCGGAACAATGTCTATTGAATAAAATATATTATTAAAATTGGTTTCTCATTCTTGGGAGAATATTTTTAAAAGATCTGTTGCTGCATATGTTATTAACGTAACCAGCTCCTGAGGAAAGAACAGATTTTGCTCGATAGTCTTCTCTTAAATTCGTGTATTAATGTCCTGATTAAACCAAAAATCTTCATGGATGATTCCCAAGAATAAAAACATCACTGGTCTTTTTAGAATGAGGATTCTAAAGCAACTTTCCAAATTTAAACTCTGAATGGGTTGTGCAGCATAGATTAAAACTTGAACCTTTTTGACCTTCCTTGTCCATTCTACTTTACTTGGTTATATCACATTCCTAATTCCCCCTGGAGCTTAGAGACCAGGGGAAATGGTATGAATTATAGAAAAAATGTGCAAATATTTCATATAGAATTCATAGAATGGATCCAAAAATTAGTGGAAAGTTTTAATTTAAAATGAATTCGTCTCCAAGAAGGAAAAGGCTAAATGGAGAGGGAAAGGGCCTTTTCATGTGAAACTCACTTGTTCGGATTTGCTGAGCACTTCCCTTCATTTGTCCAGACACACTTATTCACTTCTCAAACAGGCTGCTCTGCTATGGAATTGCTTTGTGCCCTTGCAGAAATGCTAAGGCTCTTGGCAGGGACAGATGATTATCTCTCCACAAGGTCTCTTTACTGGTGCTTGTGGCTAGCACAATGATTTAAAAAAAAATTGTCGCTTTTATTCTGTTAATCGGAATGCTTCTCTGGTACTTGATTCCCAGATACCTGTCTCCTTACATGGGTGCTTGCTTCTTTATTATTGTTGTTCATCTGTTTTAGCCTACAATGTTACCTTAAATTCAGATGTGTCCCAAACTCTGATGTGGGTATTACATACTTTAGTTTTCTCTCCACAAATAACGTATCTAGCTGCTAAACACCTGAGTTTTACCCTAACAATTTCCAGGAATTTTTTCACTTTGATATCTGTTCCATGCTCTAGGTTTACCACAGTTGGTTCTCTATTTCTTACCTTGTCTCTGAGATCTACTTGTCTCCCAACAAATATTTACCAAATCCTACAGGAAGGTCCTTTGGATTCCTTAACAGCACTGCTTCTCTCCTTCTTGAGAAGCCCTGAACAAATATTTCTTAACCACGTAGGTGGTTTGTGTACCCAACTGTCAATACAATGATATTTATAATAATAAAAATAAAAACAAAGAATCCTGAAGGGTAAACATTTGGGTTTGATGCCAGAGTCTTCTATTCTCTCAGCTAATTACTACAACACTGGTTTAGATATGGTGGGTATGAATTGCTCTGAGTCTGAGGAAAAGTTTATAAATCTCTGAAAAAAAAAACCACACCTGTTTTGTAACTGTGTATAGTAGCAATATTGCTGTATAAAACCAGATGCCAACCAACAAGCCTAGCTTTGAAGGAAAGCCTCATAGTTGAGTTATGAGACAGCTGGAGAGCAGCAAAATAGATATGGATCCATAAGCCCTGCAGGAAAAACAACTTTAATCAGGGCCTGACACATTGGGTGATTGTAACGAAGTCCCTTGGTATGTGTAAGCCCTGGATCAAATGGGACCAATTGACTATTGACAAGCGTTACATTAGTGCAAAACTGAATGAAAAACTGGCTCTTGCCCTGCACAGACTCCAATAATGAGAAACGAGTTTCTTGTAAAAGAAAAGGAGTGGGTTTGTTTTAGAAAAACATGTGTGCATTGGCCCGGGTGATACCTTTGGTGGACTGAAATTCCTTTGGTGCAGCCTTCAGACACCTGCATTTAGTGCTGTCTTTCCAAGCCTCTGCATGTGACAGGCCTCTTTGACTCCTTAAATTGATTCCATGGTGCTGAATACCAGTAGCTAATGCTGGCGGCCTGACCCAGGAGCGGGAGCATCGTCCTGCCCTGAGAGTCCTTCAAATGGATTTTACAAGGGACGGGTGCCTACCATGCGTCTAGATGCGGTGAGGCATGTTTCTAGCACTTTTCACAGATCATAAATTAATTTGAAATAAACCTCTCTCCTCCCACAAACTATAATACCAGAGAATAACTGTCATCATGGTTTTTCTGTAGCACAGTGCCTGAGGGGGTAAAAGTCATTTTCTCTGGCATTTGTTGACTGGCCACGTGACAGGTGCCAAATGCTATGCTGTCCATAAATGCGTGGCATGTGTGTCCAATTCAAAATAATTTGTAGTTTGGAGTAGATTCTCCACACCTTCAGCTCTGAACCTGAAAGAATGGAAAGAGCTGTGCCTACTAGGATTTGTAGGTGGGTGTCATATAAAGTCCCAAACTGGTGTGTCAGGAGCCCCAAATGTCTTGTCCTCACTATTCTGTACTGCAAATGGAAGTGATGATTCTTGGTAGTGACTCTGGAAAAGATAAGAAAAGGCAAGTGGGACATCCAGTCTTATTTTACAACTATGTGTGGGCATCTGGTAAACAATAGGCTAATGCAAACTCCTCTTTAGTAATGCTGCAAGATAGGAAGCATGGCATCAGTTTTTCGTAACTTAACATTCAGAGTGTTTCTTTAACTTGTCTGGAGCACCTGCTCTTTTGTACTTAACAAAAATTTACTAAGTTGATTATCTTAATCTAGGTTGATATCATTAGTTTGGGTCTCTTATTTTCTTTTGCCTTACTATATGCGGGGAGGGCAAAGAAAGCCTTATTTGATTAATTGTATTATGATTGAAAGTGATCGTGGATCAGAGAGAACAGGAAGCATTGAACTGATATAGGAGGGAGAAAGAAAAGCAAAATAAAGATATTTTAGCAGTAGTGGATATCCAGGAAACTCAGTATAAACTGTCTTGCCAATGGTCTTCTCTCTTTCCTGCCTAGATCCTCTCCTGATTTCTAGAACTACATTTCTAACTTTCTAGAGACTACTCTTCTATATTCCATGGGCACCTCAAACATCAGCTGCTCATTTTTACCTCTGTGTTCATAATCTCTGTCGTAGGGAATGATCCCACCATTCTAGCAAAGACAGAAATCCATGAGTCATCTCAGGGCATTTTGTCCACTTTCGTTTTTTGTTAGGTACAATGAGAAATGGCTCACTGAGTTTTATCTCCAAAATTCCCTAACCTTGTATAGTAGCCAAGTCTACTGCTTTAGCAGTTCTTGTTTGGATTACTAGGGAATGGGCTCCTTTACTCTATCCTCCACCCACTTTAACTCAGCCTTTGCTCTGCAGCTGTAGCCTTTTAAATGCAAATATGATTATGACTTTCTTGATGAAGTTTCTTTGCAAGTCCTTATTGCCTCCAGACTATATTCAGCACCCCCAAATTCTTAATGATCTTTCTGTGCTTGATTCTTTAATCTTATTTCCTACCACTATTCTAGGGTCCTTTCACTGTATGAAGAGAAGTTTTCATTCAGTACAATGCTGTTTCATAATGCCATGCCATTGGATAGGCTATTTTCATTGCTGGAAGCACCTTCTGAACTTTGGAACATGGTTTGAGATGGCAAATGCCTTCATCGTGAACACACGTTTCTTCATCTGGGAAGCCCTCCATGATGTCTTAGTTCAGTTTATTCTTTCTCAAGTTCTCCTAGTATTGCTGATTTCTCTGGTTCCCTCATTTATTCTAAGCTCCTAAGGATCAAAACCAGTTGTGTTTATATTTTTGTAGTGCAGTACATTCCCTGATATATGATGGATACTCAGTGTATATTTGTTGAATCAGCATGTGGATGCAGTGATAAAAGTGGAACTTCTTTGGGATGATGGATGAGAAGGTATTAGTTTGGAGAGTAGCTCCCTATTGTGTTGGGGGATTTGACAATCTGTATATTTAGGAGCTAAATGAAGATTTGATCATAATTCAGATTTGAAATAAATCTCTGGGGCATTTTGATCCTGAAGAAGCCAACAGTAATTGGAAACTAGTATAAGGGTATAGAAGTAGTAACACAAAAAAACCGAAGAAAGACTTTTTAAACAGTTTATTTATTTTGAGAGAGAGACTGAAAGTGAGGAAGGGGCCAAGACGGAGGGGGACAGAGATCTGAAGTGGGCTCTGTGATGACAACAGAGAACCCAACATGGGGCTTCAGCTCATAAACTGTGAGATCATGACCTGACCAGAAGTCAGATGCTTAACTGACTGAGCCACTCAGTGCCCCAAAAAACTGAATAAAGACTTAAATTCCTCTCTCCTTTCCTCTCTTTTTAACTTCCTCTTTCTCTCCCTCTCTCTGTAAAATAAATATATTACAACATATATTTTAATATTTTAAGGTGACCATGTTAATATATATGTGTTCATATATAAATTTTAAAAAAGCACCTTTAAATACAGTATAATTTTTCTTTGCTAACTAGTTCTATTTTGATGTTGGTAATGGTCTGAAAAATAGTTTGGGCATGGGGAAGGGAAAGGGGAACTCAAATTAATGCTAAAAAGCCAGAATATATGTTTTGAGAGCCACCCCCTAAAGGAGAGGAAGAAGCAGAGGTAGAGTAGGTGGAGTTAGAACTTCATTCTCTGCCTGTCCAGGAGGGAATGGTGGATGCAAGGGCCAGAGGAGTCAGGGCTGAGTGGTGCCAGGGGTTCCCACTTGCTCAGCTGTGCAGGTACCATGGACAGAGCTAAGGCTGCTTTCCTCTGGATTAGGGAAGCCACTGAAGAAATTACCATTGGTACATGTGGAAACATCTTTTTGCTTTGTTTTGTTCCCTTTTGCAAGTCAAACTGAACTAATTATGAACATCAGAATTACCAAAAGCTTTTTCTAGCTCGCTACCCTCTGTTCATACTCTGAAGTTTTAGCAGTGCTGAATATTGACAGTCAACAGGTTAGATATCCATTCCAGCCTCTTGGGCTCTCGGTAAAGTTGGAGGGAAGCACCTAGCGGAGAAAATGCATCCAAGGACTTCTGCAGTAGGAAGTTCATGAAAAGGTAGCTGAGGTTGCCAGGGATTTAGAGGCACTTAGGGCCTAAGTAAAATGGTAAGTTGGTTATCATTTGTGGGATAGTCTTACTTTAGTGTGTAAATGTAAGTTGTTCTATTAAGACTGGCTTTCACCATGTGGCCAAAAAGCAATGTGCATGCTCCTAAGAGGGAAACACCACCAGCTCCTATGTTCTAAGCACTAATCTAGGCTCACTAATTTACTCTTCTCCTTACAGCATTCAAACATGGGTTTATCATCCTGATTTACCATGTAAGAAGCTGGGCTTCACATCTTGTAAGTGGTAGAACTGGGTTCAACTCTGAGTATGGCTGACTGGGATCCCCGTTCACATTCTTTTCTCCTTCCTGCCTTCTTTGCCATCACATCTTGGCTGGCAGCAGGAGAGGCAAATCTGACAGGGACTGTGAAAAGCCTGGAGTTTTCAGCCTGCTAGGCAAGCGGCAGTGCCATAGAGGTAAGTCACGGTGAGCTCTGTCATTTATTTCTGTCTACTTTAAATCTCTTATCTGTAGGGAGAAAAGCATTTACAAAGCTTTCAGAAAAATGCTTTGTGATTACCAGCACTAGGCGAGCAATGGCATGCCTGTTTTCCACAGATAGCTGCAAAATATGTCTTTTAGGGAGAATTATCTGACTCCTTCTACCTAGATTCATATACAAACACGCCAACGAAAAAATATGTTTTGGAAATCCCATAGTCCTAGGTGTTAGCAGATACTTTCTATTCTGGGCTGCATTGGATCAGATGGGAAAAAAAACCTTGAAAAACAAAAGTAAATGTTCAGTTGTAAATAGACAAATAAGAATTGTTACCTCTTGGTAGCAAATTCCTGTTTTATGGTAATTCCTGTTAAAGCTACACATTCCAAGGTATAATTCTACTGGTAAGGAAGTATCGGGTGTTTCCCACCAATGTGCTATATATTGGGGAGGTTTTGGAGAAAATAGTAAAGAAAGGGATATTAGCTTTTTCCCACTTAAAAAACATACCTGGCCCTTCTTGGTAGAGTCTTCTTGAGTGATACTTTTACCTAGAATGGGCATCTCCTTTGGCCTGATGGCAGCTTCATCTTCATTGTCCTTTGCACTTTTTCCATGTAGACTTCAGCTATGGGAATAATTCTTAACAAATTGCACATCTGAGTTGGCCTTTCTGCATGGTTAGAAGATTTAGAATTGCACAAAATTGTGATGATTCATGAAGCCTTGAATACCTTGGACTCCTTGCTCTGATATCCCTTGTTGGAACCATGGACCCTGAGGTTTGCGCTGCTTTCCTGGTAGACCTGTGGACCCTTCAGGCCTGGAGCTCAAATCTTGTTGCAGCCTCTGCTAATTCTCCTCTGGCTCAAGCTTCTGGACACAGGGAATTCCTGAGGGAGGAAAACCTGAGTCCTTGATAAAAAGCCAGTTTTTGCAATAGTCCCACAGAAAAGAATGAGCATAACCTTTAAAGAGTAGAGAATTTGTTATTCTAAGTCTGTTTTATAGTCCAGGCTTACTGATTCTATTTGAGATGTCTCTTCCTTGCAACATAGGCTGTCCTGGCTGGAAAAGGCTTTAATACGCCAGGCATGGTTGGAAGACTGCTTTGCTCAACCCTGCTTTGCTGTTAAAACATTAAGTGTAATCTGATGTGTCAATAGAGTCACCTCAGGTACTCAGAATCATTTTAATTCCTCTTACTGTCAAAACATACTGTCAATACTGACATGAATTGGCATTAAAAATATATGCAAAATCACCTGGAGAACAGCACTTTTTACTGATAGGAGATCTCTTTAAAAGCAGTCTCTGTCAAAGATTGAATTTGAACTCTTTTTTGGCTTTGGCTTTGAATTTTACAGAGTAGCTCTTTTTTTTTTTTTTTTAAACCTGACCTGCTTTGCATCATTCAAACCTATCAGTGGAGGAAAGAAGCTTTTGCTTTTTATCTGACCCGATGGGAGATGTTGTACATTCCCGGTGTGTGCCCTGAAACAGATGTGCAAGATGACACATAAGTGGATGACATCACTCATGGCTAGTGATTAAATACTTCCCTGGGACTCACAAAATGCACTCAAAAGAAAATGGAAAGGAGTGATGATGAGAACTTATATACTCCTCCTGGGTGTATGTTTTTACGACTCTAAATAGATTTTAATATGGAGGAAATACGAATTCCCAAAATGGAAAAATATAAATATTGAAAACTTAGATTTCAGTTTTGGAGAAGTATAATCTTGTAAATATGCATCTATTTGTAACATATCTTATGGGCTTTATAGTTTATAACATGGGATATATAATATATAAATGTATGTATGTATAATATATGTAATATATATCATATGCAATATATAAGTGTATTCACCTTATATACATATAGTGTACTAGATCCCCAAGAAAATAAAAAAAGACCAAGAAAGAAACATTTTGTTTTTCATAAGTATCATATTCCTTTCTAAGTTGCATGCAGAGGTTATCTGTTTTTTAATAAATACTTTATATTTGAAGATATGAGCATTACTTATCAAATAATTCATATATTAGCATTTTAGATATACACGTAACTGTACATATGTAGAAATTTGGAGCATACACAACTGTTTTGCTTTGTTATTTTGCACTGCAAAGTCTTAGGTGGATAAATGACCTATTGAACTAAAAAGTGAACATCCTTGCATTTTAAGCTTTGAAAGCAATAGATTCTATTGATTGGATAACTAGATTTTCTTTGTTGTTTGAAATCTAAGAGCTGGTTATTCTTTTTCTATTTTGCTAATGTTAGCAGATTGTGTTTGTGTGTGTGTGTGTGTGTGTGTGTGTGTGTGTTTGCTTGCCAGCAAATCACTCAGCTGACCTTTTTCATAATCAACTACAATGAGCCAGAGTGTGTCTGTGTATGTGTGTGTCCCTGCACTTTTGGTGTGATAGACAGTTTGCTTAAATATGTGGGAAAAGTTAATCCCTCTGCCTCTGACCTTTGGCACAGGAACCTTGTGCTTCCAGTAGAAAGTGTGGTAAATGCCAAGTCCTTTGGGCAGAAGATGTTTGCATTAATGTTTTCTATGCTGGAGCCTGAGCCATAGATTTTCTGTCAGCCATCCTTTGCACTGCTGATATGGAGTAGGCTGTTGTATATAGAATATAGAGCCTGATGCCATCTGTTTTGACACTGAATATTTTAACTTCAGCCAGTGTATTAAAGGAGAATGTCTGCCACTCCCTATCATGCATGTGATTACCATGTAGTATGGGAGGTGGGGAAAATCATGCAGTTTAATATGATTGCCAAGCATGGGTGAACCCTAAGAAGAAGATGAATTCCAGAAGAATAGAAGCAGATACACTTATGGTCCCTAAAAAGAGTCATAATTCCTGCCCAAATTACTATGCCTTTGCAATAGAAATTTGGAAAGAAGAGTTCAGTTATTCATCTGGACAATTAGAAAACTGTTAGAAACTATGACTTTATGTTCTTTAAAGTAGCCAATTTATTGTATTGTTGTGACATTTTATCTATTCTTACATTTGACGTTTATGTGATTAACACCTCCGGTGATGGTTGAAATTAAACACAGACTAAAAGGACTCAGGCAGAACAACGATGTTCTCTAATTTTCTTGGAGATTAATCTCTCCCTCTCAAATTTATAAAAGTAAACTTTTTCTTGGTTTGATTTTGCCTCCCAAACTCTTTTCTAAGTTATAATTAGAGATGGAAATTAAGATATCAATGAAAAAATACACTCTGATTTATCACTTCTGACAGAGTAAGTCTTTTCCCCGGGCTGCATATGAGTTCCTTTCTTTAGAGGAAACAGCAGGTGAGGGTGACTACTTCTCAGCCAGTGGCTTCCAGGAGAAGAATTATGCTCAGGAAAATATTTGAAATTAAAGTACATCAGAAAAGAAGTATTATATCAAATTAAGATTTTATTCAAATCAACTTACTGTCCAATATTTGAATGTTAAATCCTGATGTTTCAAGGTTGGAGTTTTGAAAACCCATGCTCCTTGTAGACTGATAACATAGACCTCCCAAGCAAGGGTTTCACTTAAAGATGGCACCCGCCTTTGGGAAAACTTAAAGACTGTTATTTCATGGACATTTATAAACCAAGTGCCTAATATGTATTTTGTGTTCCCTTTGTGATCCTTGCAAGTCTTTGAACAATGTGGAAGTCTGAGCCCTGTGCAGTTAAAAGTCTGTGTATAACTTTTGACTTCCCTAAATCTTAATTCCTAATAACCTACTAATGACTGGAAGCCTCAACAATAACATAGTCAATTAACACATATTTTCTATGTTATACATGTTATGTACCGTATTCTTAAAGTAAGCTAGAAAAGAGAAAAATGTTATTAAGGAAAACATAAGGAAGAGAACATACATTTACAGTACTTTGCTGAACTTATTGAAAAATATCCACTTATAAATGGCCTAATACAGTTCAAACTCATATTGTTCAACAGAGGAGGATGGAGGCTGAGAAAAATTCCATTACTTGCCCAGTGAATGTAAAATATAAATAGAAGGGCCACAAATGGGATGCAGTTTATTGTAATCCCATGCTTCTCAATTCTGTCCCCCCCTTTTTTATCAACCCAAGAGAATTCAATGCCCACATTCCCACTTCTCTATTCCTTCTTAGTTATGAGATGCAAGTGCCTAGACTATTGTTTCTGTCTGGCTTTCTTCTTTTCTTCTTTCCTTCCTTCCCTCCTATCAGGAAATCGGTAGGTTTTCTTTTTAATTTTTAATACTGAAAAATTTTATCCCTATTTCATTTAATCCATGATGCCATTGACCGAAAGACAGACTTATTGAACTGGATTCTACTAAAGAAAAAAACACTTTCTACTAAACTATGACAGAATGCCTTAAACATAGTCCTGCAATGATGCATGAATCACTCACATCAGCCACTCTTTGTCTTTCATTAATGACAAGGGATTTAGCAATTTCTTTTATTTTTAGTTCCTCTGCTAGGCATGTGATAGTTAATCCCTTTTGTATGCATCTTAATGACAAAACCTAATACAGCTTCGTTTGCTTCTGGTATTTTCTTAGGTTCTGTAAGCATATGGTTATTATTTTGTAGGAAAATATGGGGCTGTAGTCATTCCTGATATGATGAATATTTGCTTCACTAAATCAAATTTATTCCCCACTGCTTTATTTCTGCATATGTAATGATTTCTCCTTCAATGCAAATCATAGTGTAATCCTATAGAAGATATTTTAAACGGCAATTAATCTCAACACCAAAAATACTCAAAACCCAGTGGAAATGATGCCAATGTGAATATTTATAATCCAAGACAATGACAACCACATCAAAACTATCACCTGATTGGTAGTGAGTGCACCATACCACTACATCCAAGACTCGTCCCAATGTTAGTGATATTAAAATGTGAAAACTTTACTTCTTAGAAATAATGAGAAAAGAAATACTGAATACGCTTTTGGAAAGCGTCTGTTTTCTGCTGCTCAGATTCTGATCAGATTCTAACTCTTTTATTCTTGAGGTGTCTTTCCCCTTCATACCTCTCATCCTGCAGAGAGATACTGCTGTGCACTGTGCTTCCTTCCACTATGATATGTTCCTTCCTCTACTCTAGGCTGCATTTTTGAATTCACCCCAAGGCCCATTTAAATGTTCAGAAAATTAAAATTTTCTTTTTCCTCTTAGGGAGAGGAAACCTGACTACATTTCCAATTTTCGGCAGTGTGCATTCTACATTCCCATTTCCATTGTACCGTGGTGATATGTAGCCCTTTGCTGATCGTTGTACTGAGCATAAAGGGATTTACCTCAGCACTAAACTTTTTAAAGAACTTTATAATTTGTATATAAGACTTATTTTCCATTATTAAACATATTTTCATACATAACGAATGAACAGTTTTTGTGTGTGCCCTAAGAAAAGCACCTAGCCAGTTGCTGATTTTCGACTTTCATTACTCATTCATTTTTCTTTTTTTTCTCCACTCTTTATAATCTTTTCAGTTATCTGAAATATAATTGTCATATCCACTTCCTGTACAAATCCAAACAATATATAATTAAAAGTGATGTTGATAGTCTCTCACTTTCTCTTTCTAACCTCATTCTCTAATGTAACCACTATCAGCTACTGTGTCTTTTAATACAAACAAAAATATATGCAGATATATATTGAAGATAAAGAAACATGTGGCCCTAACAAGAATCTACTATTCTTGCTTAATAGTGTGTTGTAGGCCTATTTCTAAGTTAATGCATAATGATCTATTTTGTTCTCTTAATAGCTGATTAGTGTTTCACAGTATTAGTCTATTATGATTTGGGCAACCATTTTTCTAAATATGGGCATTCTGCTTGTTTATGAAAGTTGTTTCCAACATTTTAGATGTAAATTTGGGTAAGACTTTGGAAATATTAAACATTGCTGATGTTTTTCTTTTTTCCTCTGTTGGCTAGAATCCCAGAAATGAAAATACTCAGGAAGGGAGTATGCATATTAGAAAAAGTATTATTACTATTTTAATTTCCAAAATATCAAAATTCACCAATAATAAGTGAGAGAACCAGTTTCTCTAGGTTTTCTTTAGCACTGATTCTTATCAAACTTTTACATTGTCGTTCAATGGGCAAAAAAGTTGGTATTTTCTTTTAATTTGCATTTCCCTGTTTATGATTGAGGTGGGATATTTTCATTGTTTACTGATCATTTGCGTTTTGTCTTTTGTGATATGCCTACTCCTATTTAAGACCTATTTTATTTTTTATTAAAATGTTTTTTGATGTTTATTTATTTTTGAGAGAGAGATAGAGCACAAGCAGGGCAGGGGCAGGGAGAGAGAGACACACACAATCCAAAACAGGCTTCAGGCTCTGAGTTGTCAGCACAGAGCCTGACGCAGGGCTTGAACCCATGAGCCGTGAGATCATGACCTGAGACAAAGTCAGATGCTTAGTCGACTGAGCCACCCAGGCCCCTCTCTAGGACCCATTTTAGATTTCCTTTTTCTTATTGATTTAAGATGATTATTTATATGTTTCATAATAATAACAGTGAGTACTTACTACTTAAGTGGACTCTAACTTTAAGTACTTTATACATACTAACATATCTAATTAATTCACACAGCAGCCTTGTGAGGTAGACATAATTTTATAGGTAAGGAAATGGAGGCAGAGAAAGGTTAAAAAAATGAGTTTGAGATCACACAGCTCATAAGTGGCAGAGCTGACATTCAGATGAAGTCAAGTCCCAACTCCAATGCTATGGTCTGCTTAGCTGGAAGGATAGAGGAGTGTGTGCTGAGCACAGAGATATGTCACTGGTGGATCCACAGAAGCTTCTGCCAGGTGCTTTCCAGAACACATTGAAAGACAAATATTTGTGTCCAAAGTTTGGTGAAACTACTTCTCTTTAATAAAACATAAAACTACACGATTTCAAAGTAGATTCTTAATGGTGTGTATTGGTGAAAGTGAAATTTGGTGGATCCTAAGGAAACTGATGGGACAGAAACTGAACAATGAAAGCAATGGAACAGAGGAGAAATTTTCTTGGCCACACTAGGCATTATAGACCATAAATTCCTTAATGAAGTGAGATTTAAAAATAATATAAGAACTACCTTGTTATTTGTAGTTTAAGTAAATAGTTTGTATGTAGTGTTCATTACATTACTACTCTTAATTAATCCCTTTGTGGTCTTTATAAGGTTCAGTTAAAGAAGACTAACATCTCTTTCCATCAAGAATTAATACAGAAGAGATAGATTTATAACTTTATGATGTTTATTTTCAGGTGTGCCAGAAGTAACATATATATATATA
>NC_043712.1:44939746-44943149 GCF_006229205.1 Suricata suricatta | reverse complement strand
TATATATATATTACCTCCATTTAGTGACATCTTTGGATGCCATCTTTGCAATCATACTGCCTGACTGCAACAATAAAAGTCTTCCTAATCAATTTTTGATAACTCTGGGCATCTCAGTTTTAAACTCGTTTAATTTAGGATTTTCCTCTCTAACTTCTCTTCTTTCCCAAGAACTGATCTAAGATCTAGGGGCTTTGGAGCATGGGAGTTGGGAAGGATACCTGGTTCAAAGATTTGTCTTCTAAGTGGACAAATGCAAGACGCTGCAATCCAGTCTGGTCTTCCGACTTGGCCAGGCCTTTTCACTGGAATCTTCTGGAGCATCTGTTATGGGTTAAAGTAGGTTTTTCAAAAAAGATATGATGAAGTTCTAACTCCCCAGTACCTCAGGATGTGACCTTCTTTAGAAATAGGGTCATTGCAGATGTAGTTAGGTAAGGTGGGTCATATGGAAGTAGAGTAGACCCCAAATTCAATATGACTGGTGTCTTGATATAGGTAGACAATGTGAAGATAGTAGAGGAGAAGGCTCTGTGTCAATGCAGGCAAAGATTGGAGTTATGCAGCTGTAAACCAAGGAATGCCTAGGATTGCTGATGACACCAGTAGCTAAAAGAAAGGTGTGAAACAGATTGTCCCCTAGAGACATCAAGAGAGGATAGTCCTGTGACACTCTGATTTTGGATTTCAAGTCTCCAGAAATTTGAAAGAATACATTTCTGTTGTTTTAAGGCACTAGTGTGGTAAAACTTTGTTATGCCAGCTTTAGGAAATTTACATTGCATCCAAATTCTTGCTATTTCTGTGGTGTCTTCTTAGCCTATTGATCCACTTTCATTGAGAGTTATATCTACTTGACTCTGTGTCATTTGGGAAAATGTTTGGCTGCTTCCAGTGTCCTGTCTGTTAGAGCACTTCAGTCAGCTTCTCTGCACTACTTCAAGACCAGAGTGTTATGGACACTTTCTGCAGTACTTGCCAACTTCCAGGGCAACCTAATAGAAAACCAAGCATAAGTATCCTCTATTCATGAGTCTCAAGACCCTTCTGAGGAGTACTGCAATTCTCTTATGCCTTGGACTCACCTGGGGGGCGGGGAGATGGGGAATGACCTCCTGCATGCATCTTACAGCAGTGTGTTCTGTATTGCTCTTCTTTCTAAGCCTTCCACACTCATACTTACCATGCCTACTGAACTGTTACATACCTATCGTCTCAAACTCCTGGGATTTTTTATTTAATCTGGGAAAACAGAAAAGAATTTCCTCCACAATTTGGATCTATATGAGTTCATCCTTTAGTTTTCTGTCTGACACCTGGCAGGTGTCAAAATCTAGAATTTGCCGTCCTTGTTCTCTGTTCTTTTGTGTTCCCTTATGACATATCATCCTTGGGGAGTGGGGACTCCAGTCTTGTGGTTTAAATGAAAGAGTCCTCCTTTTAGAAAAAGTGCAAACACATAAAGCCTGAAACTGTAAAATTCCTAGATGGAAACATATGGGCAAAACTTCTTGACAATGATTTCTTGGAAATGACACCAAAAGACACAGGCAACAAAACCAAAAATAAACAAGTGGGACTACATAAAATTAAAAAAAACCTTCTGTACAACAAAAGAAACAATTAACAGAGAGAAGAGCCAACCTCTGGAGTGGGAGAAAATATTTGCAAAGCATGTATCTGATGAGGGATTAATATTCAAAATGTATAACAAACTTTTATAATACAGTAGCAAACAAAATCAAACTTAACTGGATTTAAAAAATGGGCTAAGGATGCGCACCTGGGTGGCTCAGTCAATTAAGCCTTTGGCTCTCAGTTTCAGCTCAGGTCATGATCTCAGTGATTGTGGGATCGAGCTCTGCTGACAACTCAGAACCTGCTTGAGATTCTCTTTCTCCCCCTCTCTCTCTGCCCCTCCACTGCTCACGCTTCTGTGTTCTCTCTCTCCCTCTCTCTCAAAATAAATAAACTTAAAATATGGGCTAGGGATTTGAATAGACATTTCCATGAAGAATATATTCAAATGATTAACAGTATGTGAAAAATTTCCAACATCATTAACCATCAGGGAAATGCAAATCAAAACAATGAGATATCACCTCAGACCTGTCAGGAGGTTACTAGAAAAACAAAAAAACAACAAGTATTGACAAGCATGCAGAGAAGTTGGGATTCTTGTGCACTGTAGTGGGAATGTAAATTGGTGCAGCTCTATGAAAAACAGTATGGAGTTTCTTCAGAAATTAAAAATGGAATGATGGATGATCTTGCGATCTCACTTTTGAGTATTCAAAAGACCAGAAATCAGTATCTTGAAGCTATATTGGCACTCCCATGGTCATTGCAGCACTATTCACAGCAGCCAAGATGTCAAAACAACTTAAATGTCCTTCAGCAAATGAATGGATAAAAGCAATGTAGTATATGCATATATGGGGTATTATTCACACTTATTTTTTAAAAAATAGTTTATTGTCAAATTGGTTTCCATACAACACCCAGTGCTCTTCCCCACAAGTGCTCTCCTCCATCACCACCACCTCTTTTCCCCCCTCCCCCTTCAACCCTCAGTTCGTTTTCAGTATTCAATAGTCTCTCAGGTTTTGCATCTCTCTCTCTCCCCAACTCTTTCCCTCTTCCCCTCCCTCTGGTCCCCCATTAGGTTTCTCCTAGTCTCCTGTTAGACCTATGAGTGCAAACATATGGTATCTGTCCTTCTCTGCCTGACTTATTTCGCATAGCATGACACCCATGAGGTCCATCCACTTTCCTACAAATGGCCAGATTTCATTCTTTCTCATTTCCATGTAATACTCCATTGTATATATATATATACACACATCCATTCATCAGGTGACGGACATTTAGGCTCTTTCCATGTTTTGGCTATTGTTGACATTGCTGCTATGAACATTGGGAAACATGTAACCTTATGCATCAGTATTTCTGTATCCCTTGGGTAAATCCCTAGCAGTGCTATTGCTGGGTCATAAGGGAGTTCTACGGATAGTTTTTTGAGGAACCTCCAACTGTTTTCCAGAGTGGCTGCATCAGTTTACATTGCTATCAACAGTGCAGGAGGGTGACCATCTCTCCACACCCTCGCCAGCCTCTATAGTCTCTTGATCTGTTCATTTTAGCCACTCTGACTGGTATGAGGTGGTATCTCAGTGTGGCTTTGATTTGTGTTTCCCTGATGATGAGTGATGTTGAGCATCATTTCAGGTGCCTTTAGGCCATCAGGATGTCCTCTTTGGAGAAGTGTCTGTTCATGTCTTCTGCCCATTTATTTCTTCGCTGGGTTATTTGTTTTTTGGGTGTGGAGTTTGGCGAGTTCCTTGTAGATTTTGGATACTAGCCCTTTATCTGATATGTCATTTGCAACTATCTTTCCCCATTC
>NC_043712.1:44937967-44939646 GCF_006229205.1 Suricata suricatta | reverse complement strand
ACAATGTTTATTCTTCCGATCCATGAACAGGGAATGTTTTTCCATTTCTTGGTGTCTTCCTCAATCTCTTTCATAAGTTTTCTATAGTTTTCATCATATAGGCCTTTTACATCCTTGGTTAGGTTTACTCCTAGGTATTTTACGGTTTTTCATGCAATCGTGAACGGGATCAGTTTCTTGATTTCTCTTTCAGCTGATTCATTTTTGGTGTATAGGAATGCAACTGATTTCTGTACATTGATTTTGTACCCTGCAACTTTACTGAATTCATTGATCAGTTCTAGAAGGCTTCTGGTGGAGTCTGCTGGGTTTTCCATGTAGAGTATCATGTTATTTGCGAAAAGTGAAAGTTTGACTTCTTCATTGCTAATTTTGATGACTTTTATTTCCTTTTGTTGTCTGATTGCTGATGCTAGGACTTCCAGCACTATGTGAAACAGCAGTGGTGAGAGTGGACGCCCCTGTCGTGTTCTTGATCTCAGGGGGAAAGCTCTCAATTTTTCCCCATTGAGGATGATATTAGCTGTGGGCTTCTCATAAACTCCTTTTATAATGTTTAGGTAAGTTCCTTCTATTCTGACTTTCTCAAGGGTTTTTATAAAGAAAGGATGCTATATTTTGTCAAATGGTTTTTCTGCTTCTATTGACAGGATCATATGGTTTTAATCCTTATTTTATTGATGTGATGTATCACATTGATGGATTTGTGAATATTGAACCAGCCCTGTAACCCAAGAATGAATCCCACTTGGTCATGATGGATAATTTAAATATGTTGTTGAATTCGATTTTCCAGTATCTTGTTGAGTATGTTGCATCTGTATTCATTAAGGATTTTGGTCTGTAGTTCTTTTTTTTTTGCTGGGTCTCTGTCTGGTTTGGGTATCAAGGTGATGCTGGCTTCGTAGAATGAGTTTGGAAGTTTTCCTTCTATTACTTTTTTTGGAATAGTTTGAGAAGAATGGGTATGAGCTCTGCTTTAAATGTTTGGTAGCATTCCCCTGGGAAGCCATCTGGCCCTGGGTCTTATTCGTTGGGAGATTTTTGATACCAGATTTGATTTCTTCACTGGTTATTGGTCTATTCATACTTTCTATCTCTTCCTGTTTGAATTTTGGCAGTGTATGTGCATTTAGGAATTTGTCCGTTTCGTCTAGGTTTTCCAGTTTGTTGGCATATAATTTTTCATAGTAATCCCTGATGACTGCCTGTATTTCTAAGGGATTGGTTGTAATAGATCCTTTTTCATTCATGATTTTGTCTATCTGGGTGCTCTCTTCTTTCTGAGGAGCCTGGCTAGAGGTTTATCAATTTTGTTTATTTTTTCAGAGAACTGACTCTTGGTTTCATTGATCTGCTCAACTGTTTTTTTTGGATTCTATATTGTTTATTTCTGCCCTGATATTTATTTCTTTCCTTCTGCTGGGTTTGGGATGCTTTTGCTGCTCCCCTTCTAGTTCCAGTAGGTGCTCTGTTAGACTTTGAATTTGCGCTTATTTTAATTTGTTGAAATAGGCCTGGACTGCAATATATTTTCCTCTTAGGACTGCCTTTGCTGCATCCCAAAGATTTTGGATTGTTATATTTTCGTTTTCATTTGTGTCCATATATTTTTTAATTTCTTCTCTAATTGCCTGATTAATGCAATCATTCTTTAGTAGGGTGGTTTTTAACCTCCA
>NC_043712.1:44887529-44937867 GCF_006229205.1 Suricata suricatta | reverse complement strand
CATCTTAAGGGGGTTCTTTGTGCCTCTTGAATTAGAATGTCTATCTCTTTCCCCAGATTTGGGAAATTCAAATAATTTGGTGTAGTATCCTTTCAGGGCCTTTCTCTCTGTCTTCCTCTTCTGGATTCCTATGATATGGATTTTGTTCCGTTTGATTGTATCACTCAGGTCTGGAAATCTCCTTTCCTGCTCCTGGATCAATTTCTCTTTCTTTTTTTCAGCTTCCTCTTTTGCTAGAACTATATCTTCTAATTCACCTATTCTTCTCTCTGCCTCTTCAATCCTTGAGGTGGCTGCCTCCATTTTATATTCACCTCATTTGTAGTCTTTTTTTTATGTTAAGCATTGTTTTATTTTTTTTCTGTTTTTTTAAGTAGTATTGTCAATTTAGTTTCCATACAACACCCAGGGTTCTTCCCCACAAGTGCTCTCCTCTATCACCACCACCTCTTTTCCCTCCTCCCCCTTCAACCCTCAGTTTGTTTTCAGTATCTCGTCACACCTATTTTCAAAGTTCCTAGTCATTGTCTCAGTTGCTTCTTTGATGCTTTTTCAACCCCAGCAATTAATTTTATGACAAGTTTTTAAAATTCGTGTTCAGTGATGTTGTTTAGGTTTGTGTTGAGCAGTTCTGTGGCTGTGACTTCTTCCTCGAGGTTCTTCAGGGGAGAGTTCCTTCGTTTCATCATTTTTGCTAGTTTTTTGGCCCTTGTCAGTTTTAAAAAGCTTGTTGTGCACTTTGTACCTGTTAATATTGCTCTGTTAAAGGAGGTTTATTGACTGTCCAGGGCCTGTCATTTCAGGAAATATTCTTTTAATGGTGTCTCTCAGTTTCTCTTTTGTGACTTTGAATATTTTATTTCCCTACTCAGCGATATTTGGGACTCGCCGTCATGTGCACTTTGGCTTGTTTCTTGGGGCAGCCCTAAGAAGGAAAACAGACAGAAAAACACGGAGGGAATAGAAGCACACAAACACATAGACAAATCAAACAAACAAACAAATTAAAAGGGGGAATGGAAGGAAAGGAAATGGAGAGGAAAGAGAAAAAAGGAAGAGAGGAAAAAAATAAAGGGGGGCAGAGACAACAAAGGACAATGGACAGTCTAAAAGTGTGTGACCAGTTGAGGGGAGAGATAAGGATGAGATAAAGGAGAAAGAAAAAAAAAAGAGGGAGAAAGGAGAATGGAAAATGAGTAAAAATGAAAAAAATTTTTAAAGTAAAAATGGTAATAATAATTAAAAATAAGTACAAAAAAAGAAAGAAAGAAAAAAAAGCAGCAGCACCTCCCCCTCACAGATAGGCATGTTGTGGTGTAGTAGGTCTCGGGGGCTGCTCTCAGAGGCCCTGCTTTGGTGGCTGCAGGGAGCATGGCGGTGCTCCATGCTCTGCTAGAACTAAGCGCTGTAGGCCACTCTAATTAGTCCAATCTCCTTGTGCCACAGCTGAGCCAACTTGTATTTTCCAGGCCAGCCTCGTTTCAAAATCCTAGTCCATGCACTTTTATGCTACCACAGATGAGATGTACTTGCTTTGGTGGCTGGCTTCCTAGCCAGGATCTCATAGGTGGAGGAAGCAGTTTCTCTAGGCGCTGGCAGGGATTTGTGCTGCCACTGTCGGAGGCTAGGTGCAAGCCCCCACAGACACCACCATTGACTCCCAGCCCCCAGCCAGTATAGCAGTTGTGTAGGGGGAGGGATCAGTTTCTCTTGGCTGGGATTTACGCTGCCACTGCTTGAGGCGAGGTGTGCTGCTTGAGGTGAGGTGTGCAGCAGGAGGCAAAGTGCATGCCCTTACAGGCACCACCCCCAACTCCCAGCCCCTAGCCCGATCGATGGCATTGTGGGAGGGATCAGTTTCTCTTGGCATAGGCAGGGATTTGCGTAGCTGCTGCCCGAGGCACCGGGCACTGCCGGAAATAAGCTGCAAGCTCTTGCAGCCAAAGTGCATGGTCCCTGCCTCCACTGCCGCCAACTCCCTGCCGGGGTCGTGTAGAGGTGGGGACTATTTTTTCCCTGTTGGCACCAGGGATTCTGGATTCGCACTGCCAATGCTGGAGGCGAGATGCACCGTGGAAATGAGGTGTGTGCTCCCGCTCCTGCACTGGAGGCCGAAGTGCGGCTGCTGACTCCCTGCTGGGATGGCACAGGGCTGGAAGCTGTTTTTTCCCTTGTGCCACCTGGGTTCCAGATTTGGGCTACCCAGCAGTTATATATGGAGTGAGAGTTTCTCTCTGAGCGGGGTTAAATGTTCCATATCTCTTCTCTAGAGACAGTACTATGAGCGTGTTCAGTTTCTCTTTCTCTTCCCTTTGTCTCTCAGGGGCTCTGTGTGCTTGCCCTGTGTTGGACTGGGGCTCCCACCTCCCCTGCCCTTCTCAGGCTGGCCCGTTTTCCAATCTCCCCAGTTCACACTCACTCACTCAGGTATCTTTGAGGTTGTCTTCTTTCTGGAGTCTGTGTTTTCTTTTTCCACTCTTGCAGATGAGAGTAATGTCCTTCTCAGTTCGATAGACAGGGCAGATGAAGTTTACAGAGCTCCCTTCCTCTCTGCCATTGTGGTTCCTCTATTCATGCTTAAAAAGGAAAAAAATCTGCAGCATGTGACAGTATGGATAAACTTTGAGGACATAATGATAAGTGGAATAAGCCAGTCACAGAAAGACAAAGACTACATGATTTCGCATATATGAAGCATCTAAAGTAGTAAAATTCATAGAAGCAAAGAATGGAATGTTGGCTGTCAGGAGATGGGGGAAGGAAGAAATGGGGAAATATTAACCCACAGGTATAAAGTTTTAATTAAGCAAGATGAATAAACTCTAGAGATCTGCTGTACAACATTGTACTAATAGTCAAGGAGATTGTTATGGCAGTATGCTCATGTTGAGATTTAAAAAATTTTTTAATGTTTATTCATTTTTGAGAGACAGAGTGTGAGTAGGGGAGGGGCAGGGAGTCATAGAATCTGAAGAAGACTCCAGGCTCTGAGCTGTCAGCACAGAGCCCAATGTGGGGCTCAAACTCATGGACTGCAAGATCATGACCTGAGCTGAAGTTGGATGCTTAACCAACTGAACCACCCAGGAGCTCCTCATGTTGAGAATTTTTACCACAATAAAATAAACAAAAAATTCAAAAAGAAAGAATGCAGAAGAAGCTCATTTCATAGTATAATTTAGATTCAAAAAGTTAGCCTAGATTGATAAGTCTTAGTTGAAATTTGGAGTCACCTTCTAAAGCTGAGCATGGGCATTGGCAATCTGCATCCCTTATAGAAAGCTGCCTTTTAAGGATTATACCTATCTATGTGGGATCATATTTAATGAAGTTAAGAGGTGGGAGTTCATGGCAGACACTGATTACAACTTAATGCTTAAATACCAATATACACACTATCCAGTAAAACCTTGTATTATGAGTAATGTGTTCTGTGAATGCTTCACAAGATGAGCAAACATTTCTAATAAATTTTAACTTGATAAACAAGTGATGTTTTACAATATGAATAGTACCTGATGCTGAACATCACATGATCACAACTAACCCAATGGTTTGATATATGAGTTCTTTAGATTACAAGCATGTTTCTGGAAGAATTATGCTTGTAAATTAAGCCAATTTTACTGTATTGGATAATGTTTTTCATGGATCTTATTTCCTTGTCATCAAATATGTGTTTCTTCCTAGCATTGCTGAGGGGTTTTGCACATTTGATATATAGTTCTTTGGATTTTTCTCTGGCCATTGCTGTAACATGCCTGTTCTTTCAGTTTTTCCTTGATGCCTATACCCTAATTGTATTTTACCTTAGTATGATGGGGGAATCATTGGGATCTGCTACTAGTAACCACAGTAACCTTAAGGGAGTGATATATGCTGAATATAGCTAATCTTGAAGACATAAAACAAGATATTTTAGTGATAGATCAGTGATTATACACATGTTGTCCTCAGCACAGAAATGTGGGGTACAGAGAAGGGATACAAAAGAAGTGTAAGGCATCATGTGTGCCCATATGGAGCTTACCATCTGGGTGGAAGGGAATAGGACCAGAGAATGCCACAGAATAAAATCACCAAGTACAAGCTTATGATGCAGACTGTTATATAAGAAAACAATATCTAATGTAGTTCCAATAAGGCAGCACTCAAAAAGTGAGGTAACAATTTAAGAAGGATAGAATAAATTTAGCCTGGAGTTATCTCCAGCTGAAGGTGACTGGAGTTGATCTTGAATCTGGCCAGAACACGTCCAGAGAGAGTGTTTTTCCAGGTAAGCTGTGAGTGGTTCCCCAAACTTGAAGACATGGCAATAAGTAGAGAAAATCCTACTTTTAGGCCACATGAACTATATGAACCTTTCATATGGATAGACCCCTGGATGAAAATATCACAGGTTTATTTTCACTTAGGCCTCAGTTTCACTCATGTCCTTGCATTAATTCATGTCCTTGTTAAAGATAAGACTATAGATCCCACTGAATGCAGACTAGGATATCTCTTGATTTATTTTTTGCTACCCTAGTGGTTTCTCCTTGTGCAGTCTCATTACTCAAGAAAAGAAAGAATCTGTGAGGATACTAGTAAGCTTTACCTGGAAGGGTAATAACATGGACAGCCTGACCTAAGAAATCTGGAGATCCTAACCCATCGAAGTACAAAGTATTTTGCATAGTCAATAGTATTGAAAAATCTTCTTTGATTATATTTGAAAGTTGTTTTGCTGATGATTCTATTCTGTTCTGTATTTCATTTCTTGCTTCATTTATTGTCACATCATAAGTTTTCATATTTTTGCATAGTCTTTGTGACTATTTTCCATTTTCTACAAGAATTGCCAAACCATTTGCCTGTTTTAGTTATCTGAATAATTTCTGTAATCTTTTTTCTAACACAGATTATCAGCATTTAATGACGACTTTTTTACTTTTCTTGAATTTTTTTCCTTACTATGAAGTTCCTGGAGTCAGATTACTGAGTTAAAATGACAGGAGCTCTTGCTTTCCAGAATGACTGTAAAAACTTACAATGCTGCTAGTCATGTATAAATGTGTTAGTGGGGCTGACCGCATTTTATAAAGATGGCTGTAAGGATGTTCCATCCTATACCATCTTTTCCAGTATGACTTTGACATAGTGTCTCTCCCTCAACTCCTTGAATCTAGGTGGGCTTGTGACTTGCTTGTAACCAATGCAGCATGAAGCCTGATCCATAGGGCAGGGAAAGAATGGCAATGCAACTTTCACTTTGTGTTCTGGAGTACTCCTGCTTGGCATCACTTGGCTGTCACATAAGAAATTTGGGTATCTTAAGACCACCATGTCACAGCACACATGCCAAGCCACCTGGAAAGGCCACATTTAATAGATGTTCTGAAAGGTAGTCCTAGATTTCCAGTCTCCCAGACAGATGCCAGACATGCGTGAACAAAGAGTTCAGATGATTTTAGTTCCCAACTATGGAGTCATCTCTGGCCGTTTTCTTCTCTTCTGAGACCCCAGTTACAGTGGAGCAGTGGCAAGCTGTCCCTGTTGAGCCCTTCCCAAAGTCACAGACCCTAATCTTTGAGTAAAACACGATTTATGTTGCTAAATTTGGGGATAATTTGTTACACAGAAATAGCAACTGGAAAATAACTTTAGTAACAGTCTTGGCCAGCTTTACATGTTCTAACATCTTCAGCCAAAAGTTTTGTTTCTTAAATTTAGTATTTCTTTTTAAATTTTTAACATTTTTTTATTAATTTTTGAGACAGAGGGAGAAACAGCATGAGTGGGGGAGGGGCAGAGAGACAGGGAGACACAGAACCTGAAGCAGGTTCCAGGCTCTGAGCTGGCAGCGCAGAGCCTGATGTGGGTCTTGAACTCACAAACTGTGAGATCATGACCTGAGTCGAAGTTGGATGCTTAACCAACTGAGCCACCCAGGCACCCCTAAAAAAATTTTTTTAAAAGCTTATTTATTTTTGAGAGAGAGTGTGCACACTTTTGATTGGGGGAGGGTAGAGAGGGAGGGAGAGAGTGAAAGAGAGAGAGAGAGAGAGAGAGAGAGAGAGAGAATGAGAGAGCTCACTCTACATGCTGTCAGCATAGAGCTCCATGCAGAGCCTAAACTCATGAACCATGAGATCATAACCTGAGCTGAAATCAAGAGTCAGATACTTAAGCGACTGAACCACCCAGGTGCCCCAGTGTTTTCTTTTACAAATGAGAATGGATATGTTCCCAAACGTTAGTTTAATATTGGTGCATTGGAGCATTATGAGATATATTTTTGCTCATGAATTTCTTGAAGTCTTAATGCTTTATATTTCAAATATATTTGAATACATTCCCTTTAATTTTAGTTTGTTATGTTACCTGTGTTTCCTTTGTAATGGCTTTTATAGCCTGAAAACTAAAAATTATTTCTCTAAAGATTTGATAAACATTATATTTGATTCCTGATAATTTTTTATGTTCAGTTTTGATATTTCATTTATAAAACTCACCTGGAGCTCACTTCCATATGTGGATATTTCACATTTATTCCCTCAATATTTACTAAGAAAATATTCTTTGTCACCTTACTTTTTGGAGATTTCTTTATCATAACTTGATGTTTCTTTCCGGGTGGATCCTGCTGGGCTGGTCACTCTGTCTTACTAGCTGTATTCTTCTTTTTGTTGAGGCATCGCACTGTTTTGGTTATTGCTGGTTTCTTGAAGGTTTTTATTTCCCTCACTGTCTCTTTGTTCGAATGTTTTTCAGTTTTCTTCTTGTTTACTTCCAAATGAATTTCACATTTCATTCTTTGTAAAAACAAAGTACCATCTATGGTAGACATAATACAGTGCAGTCTATCTAACACCTGAACTTCCTTCAAGTATTAAGACACAAAGATACAAGTACGGCTGAATGCAACAAAACAACTAAGTTATAGTGTTCCACCCACATTTTATCTAAAATTATGATAAAAGGGCGCCAGGTTGGCTCAGTCGGTTGAACCTCATACTTCAGCTAAGGTTCATGATCTTGCGTTTGTGGGTTAAGCCCCACTTCGGGCTCTGTGCTGATAGTTCAGAGCCTGGAGCCAGCTTCGGATTCTGTGTCTCCCTGTCTCTGTACCCCTCCCCCTCTCATGCTCTGTCTCTCTCTGTCTCAAAAATTAATAAAACATTAAAAAATTAAATTATGATAAAAAGAGGAGGAAAAAGGGTGAGTGAAGGAAAGCATTCCAGGAAGAAGGAACAGAATTAAAATTTGGGGTGGCAAGTCAATGTGTGGCACACTGGTGGAACTGAAGTGGTTCAGGGTGATAGATGCATCAGCACCTTATGATGGTGGGAGGAAGGAGACAGGAGAGAGAGAAGCAGGTGTCAGATAACTGAAGTCCTTTTAGCTATGCTGACAAGTTTTCCAGAGGAAAGTATTTAAATGCAGAGAGAACTAGGGAAATGGCCAGAATTATGACATGTTTCTTTGGTCATTGACTTGTTTTTAAATACAGGAGGAATTTGGGCCCGTTTGGATGCTGAGAGGAAGGTGACCATAAGAAGGGAAAGGTTGGAGATTTTGAGAGGCTAATACTAGAGAACAGAGTTCTATTTCTTGAATTATTAGAAAATGAAGTCAGTGTAATGAGCATCGGGTGTTGTATGTAAGTGAATGAATTAATCACTAAACTACACCTGAAAACTAATATTACACTGTATGTTAACTAACTGGAATTTAAATAAAAATTTGGGGCAAAAAAGGAAAATGAAGTCAGTTTAGCTGCACAAGACAAAATTTAGTTACCTTAAGATAATGCTTTTTAGTTAAAAAAACAACTAACATTGAGTCAAAAGAAGTGAAATGCATTAAAATGAATAAATATGTAATTCCTCCTTGTTTTTTGAAATGTCCAATTAAGAATAATTTAATCTAAAATGGACACAATTAGAAATAAAAATGTTTAAACTAAAAGGAAATATTTGAAAGTGTATTATTTTAAGAAGGTAAACATAACATTTAAAATATGCATCCTTGCACTTGACATATTTATTCATTTTCTTCAAAATATAAATGCTTTAACAAATGTTGCAAATGGAGAGAAATAAATTAACTTTACATCAAAGAGCAAACATCTTACAAATGGCAACAAGAGACCAGTTGTATTTAAGATGTCTGATACTGCTTTATGTCTGTATTAATAATAACATTTTCTTACGCACTATTTCTCCTCGTGGAAAACCCTGCTGTCCTTATTCATATACAAGTAAAGCTGAATTGGGATCTGGATGCCTGTGTGTCTCCCAGAAGCTTTTTCTGGAACAGATTTGATGAGAAAATTTATACTTTCTAACCACCTTTTTATACAGATCTGCTCTTCACTACTTTTACCCCTGGAGTCCTGGATCTTTTGGTGGTTTTGACAGAGAACATCAGACACACGTTTGCTCCAGAGCGTTTAAACATACATTATTGATTCTATCGTTTGAAGGTAAAAAGGCTTTCAGAAGAAACGGAAAACAAGTCTAAATTGATTGAATTTAAAGACCAATAGAAGTCCCCAGATATTGTTTCCACAGCAACAATTTGAATGTTGAATATTTCTTTGCATGTAACAGGTAATTAATGGCTTCATTGATTCAACAAAAATTTTTGGCAACTACTATATGCTAGGTAGCTAAGAAGCAAAAAGAATGAGGCCAAGCTGTGCCTCGTTTTCTTCATTTCCCAGTGTATTGCCACCATAGAGGACGCAGTCTAACCAGGGTGCCTGGTAAATGAAGTTTTAAGAATAATGTGATGTGTGCTGTAATAAATGTGAGAAAATGGTACTTTGAAAGCACAGAAAGAAGGAACTAAATTTGCCTTTTGGGACTGGATGCAGACAAGAGGGATATTATCACCTATTAAAGCAGCAGAGAAAAGAAATTTGAGTTTTATCTTCAAGAATGATAGTAAGTTATAGGATGGATGAGGGCTTGACAGGCTGGAAGGATGGGATTGTTGGGAGGAAGGAGGTGTATCCTGTTTGGAGGAAATAATCTTTGTAAAACCAAGGAGCTGTGTTAGAACACTGTGGGTTTGGAGTGTTCCTTGCGGTTCCTTGTGGTAGGAGAGAGGCACAGGGTGTGTTGAGAGAGTAGCAAGTTTTTCTGCTGAAAGAGTAGCAGAAATATGAGTAAACATTTTTATGACATCATAAGGAGTTTGAATTTACACTGTACCCAGTGGAGAATGTCGAATGATCGATGATTTACATCAGACATACACATTAGCATCAGGAAAATCATAGCAAGGCATCATAGGACTTGTATGACATCAGGTGGTCATCATTTCTCTCTCTTTCCTTTCAAGAAGAACAATGGTCAAGTAAGGGATTGCAGATCCCTTGTCCTAGATGGAAGGATATCTGCTCCTTTGTAACTTGTGGAACTTCAGAGTCTTTACCATCGTGATACAATCCCGCAGGCTAATTCTCATGGTTTGTGATCAAATCCCAACCCTCTTATCTTCTTGGAGATGAAGACTTTTAAGCAGCTTTTAATTCACTTGAAGGCAATTTTAGAGTTATCGCTTGGATTTTCCACTCTGGACTAAATAGCTCTATCTCATTTACCTTTTTTTCCCTCTCATGACTTCCATGCGACAACTCTTGAAGTCATTTTATTTGTTGTTTTGTGGATCTTTTCAGTTTTTTGACATCTTCCTTGTATGTGGTAAAATTAAAAGGCAATATAGTGTTTTAAAAATATTCTAAATGATGTTAAACCAGTCTGGTGAATTATTCTCAGCCATTTTACATTATATTGCTTTACGATGCCTAATATCATGTTAGGATTTTTTAAAGGCACCTCTGCATTGGTGGAAGATAGAATTATTTTTTTGATGTTTTGATAATCCATTCCTTTTCTATTTATACAGTTAAAATATATTGAATATATATAAATATACATAAAGAAATATATAGAGATACATATACATATATATAAATTTAATTAATACATATATAAACATTTAATTAATTTTTTAAAGTTGGCTCTATGTCCAACATGGGGCTTGAACTCATGACCCTGAGATCAAGAGTTCATGCTCTACCGACTGAATCAATCAGGCACTCCTATGCATTTAAAATATTTTTAAAGCAATCCTGATAAGTTCTTTCTTATTGTTGATTAGTGATTTCTCTAGCAGTCTTGAAACTATTATTTTTTCAGCTTTATGGAGTTTTAATTGACAGATAAAATTGCAAGATATTTAAAATATACAACCTAATGGTTTGATATATTTATACATTGTGAAATAATTCCCTTCATAATTTAAACTGCATTCTTATCTCAAGCAACAAGGTGTAAAGGAAAGAAGATAGGTTGGGTAGATCTGGGTTCAAACCCATGTCTTTGTCAGATGTGTCAGAAGTGAACAAGTTAGGCTAAAAAGATCATCTTAATTGCATAAAGAATAATTGTGCAATATTCCTAAAAGTGTCCTAGTTTGGATGATAACCTGCAGAGGCATCTTGGGCTCTGTCCACTGCTAGTCCTCTCTGGTTTTCAGCCTTCTCATTGGTAAGAGGGGGAAACAATATCTAGCCAATACATTTATTTGAAAATGTAAACACTAAAAAAAGCCATATTTTCTAGGATGGAGTCTGATACATAGTAAATCCTTTAATTAAGTCCTTTCCTTTTTTTCTTCTTTTTATAAAAATTATTAACTTTTCAGAACAAGTGGACTCTGTACCCTTAAATTATCTAGGTATCTGAGATAAAATCGTATTTGTCTAAATAACATGCTTGTGAAGTTTATCCTTACAGATGTCAGTAGGAGGTTTAATGAGTGTCCTTGCTATACCCATAATCCTAAGTCATTAGTAATGACATTTCATGGTAAAGACTTGTATGTACAATGGTTTGGGTTATCCTTTAGCTTCATATACAACCAATAAAAATGACTCCATATTCCATCCAGTCTCCAGTTGTCAGGTTGAATCCCATTAAAATGTGGTTTTACCATGTACATTCTGAGGAACATTATTCCCAGTGGGTAGTTGATAGATATAATGGTGAGGGGGAAATGTTGTGGTAAAATGAACTGTGGAGATGGGAAATGCTGGAATAACCTCAGCTAACGAGGTTTCTACCTTGTAGGATTTCCCAGAGCTTTATCATACTCCTCTATGCTGTGAATCTGAAAGAGTGTGCTGTAGTATGCAGCACTTATAAAATAATGAACCGAACTTGAATTTTTTTCCAGGAGCTCTTCAAGAACTAATAGAAAACACTTGGAAAAACACAAGTGATTGGCAGCTCAGTTTATCACAACATTTTCCAATATTGGCAGAATGTTTATTCATTTCTTTATTCATTCAACAAGCATGTATTTACCCCAAATTATTTATTGATTTCTCTTTGTCTCTAAGTAGTACTTCAAATCAGGTCATTTAACAATTATAGTTTGTATAGTTTTGAGGTAGTAATTTAAAAATATAGATATCAAAAGCATATATTAAATTCTGTAAATATTTCATTCATTATTTTTAAAGTTTATTTATTTATTTATTTTGAGAAGGAGAGAGTGAGAGCAGC
Organism: Suricata suricatta; assembly: GCF_006229205.1. Taxonomy (NCBI): domain Eukaryota; kingdom Metazoa; phylum Chordata; class Mammalia; order Carnivora; family Herpestidae; genus Suricata; species Suricata suricatta. Next base: position 44,926,306 of record NC_043712.1, on the reverse strand, counting down.
AAAGGTCGGAGAGAAAGAGAGAGAGAGACAGAGCGAGCATCTGCACTGTTAGTACAGAGCCTGACACAGGACTCAAACTCATGAACCGTGAGATCTTGACCTGAGCTGAGATCAAGAGTCCAACACTTAACCAACCAACTGAGCCACCCAGGTGCCCTATATTTCTTTTATTCTTACTTGGTAGTAAGAATTCAGTATTCTACCAGTGGTCTCCAAACTTTTTGATTGTGCCCTCAGTTCTTTACACATTAAATATACTTATTTATTTATAAATTATATGAATATATTAATGGATTAATATAATCATATGTTATAAAATATACAGAGAATTCAGATGTTTTAAAAGGATGAGATGAAAAATAAATAAAAACAAAAATTCTAATATTTTCTTTCTGGAATTCATTGGGTCACTTTGCCAGCCTCTGGGCTGTGTGTCCCTCTGTTTGTTTGTTTGTTTTGTCTTGTTGTGCCCCTCTCATTGGAGACTACTTGGTGAAAGAGTAAAGAAGGAAGCAGATCTAAACATGTTACAGGCAGAGGAAGTATTTTTTTTCATGCATTATATTTGTCATGATTTATTAAAGAGTAAATTTAGATCCAACACTATTGTAAGTGGTTCACCAGAAAAGGATAAAGAAACATTTTCTTTTTTTTTTTTTTTTATCTCTATAAGCTTACTCTTATTGAAGGAAATGGACAATAACAGAGCAATATCAGTTTAGAAGGTAGAATTTTTGGATCAACTCTGTTATCAATTATTTGTAGAACATCTATCATTTGTTAAGTGCAGGGCATCAGGGATGCAGAAGTAAGTCATAGTCCAAGTCCTTGAGGAGCTTTAATGAACCAAAGAGATGTCCAGGTTAACAGTGTTCTCAGAAAAAAAGAGAAGGTTACTCTGGAAAATTACTTATTAATATTATGAATATTACATTTTGAGTAAGTCTTCTATCAAAGGATTATGAGGAAAGGTATTTTCTTGCTAGGAGGGAATCTATAACTCTCTTGTTTCTAAGTACTCCTCTTTTCTTTACCCTATTTTAGTATGTAAGACTCCTGCTCTCTTTTAAGATGCTGCTGCTAGTGATCGCTGTGCTATTTTTCCTCTTCACCTGCTCCTTGGTCTCAGTGAATTAACTATTCAAACTTGTTTTGTTAACTGCTGCCATACTGTTCACTCATCAGTATTCTCCCATTTCATCCTTTGTGATGAATACCCAGTATATTATTACCTTAGATATGTTTTATTTCACCAAGACTCTAAATTCTAGCAGATGTACACTTACATCTCAATTACATATAGTCTTCATTAGAATTAAGTACATGTGACTTCAGAATTTTTTGAAACCTATTTGATATCTTTGTTTTATCAGGCACACACATTTGTACACATATAAGAGCTTTGGATGGGTATGACCTGTAGAAGTATTTCTCAGGTTCCTAGTTTTATTTTCCTGAAACATTTCACTTCAAATAGAGTTTTAATTGTATTGGCTTAAGTGAATGTAAACCAAGTTAGTATTGAACCAGCAGATGGAAAAATCTTTATCACTGAACAATGAAACAACTTGAATTCTTTTTTCCCCTTTTGCCATCTGGTATCTGTGCTCATATTTGAAACATTAACCATTCAGGAAAGAGTTGTTTTCTGTATCCAGTAGTCAGAATCTTTCTCTGAAGGCTGGTGCTTATCTTTTCAGAAGAAAAAAAAATACCACAAATATAAATGGAGCCCTGAACTAATATTTGACAGTCACATAAAAGCTTTAAAAAATGTGGAGTACAAAGTGAGTCTAAGGAGATGTCATTTTCAATTTATTTTCATAATCTAATTCTGTGTTGCTTGTAAAGGTTAATCTAAATCCAGCAGAACAAAGCCAGCCCACTGTTTACTTGTTATAGGCACTGCTACATTATTCTAAACACAGCAAAATGAGCATAGCCCTTGTTCACAACCTACTGCTATTTTTTTTCTGAATTGTAGTAGATATTTTTCTCATGCAGCTCTCAAATTATAAGTAGTCAAATAGTGTCTGTAATGGTAAAATATTTCTAATAAAACATCTAGAAAATAATTCATGATATTCACTTTGAAAAGAGCAACATAATACCTTAGCCTCCAGTTACTCGAGTAACCTTGTGGATCATCTTTTCTCTGGATGTCCAGGAATATTCCCATCACTTAACTTTATGGAGGATGAAAACCAAAGGAGCTCAAATAGTTTAGATATTATTTTAAATATTCTCTAAGGAAATATCTATGCAACATTAGAAACTGTAGCCCCTAAGAGTCAGGAATTACAATTATCTGGTAGCAATGGTTTTAGATTTTCTGCTATTTTCATTATGTATAAACTATTTATCTCTATTTTTTCATGAGTTTTTCTTGTATAAACAAAACATAAAGAATTAATGTGGTCCGTCTATTGTAATTGAAGTCAGATACATGGTCTAAATCTAAACCTTTGGGCAAATGGGGTATTTACTCTCACTTTTCAGATTGGTTTATCTTTGTGTAGACTTTGAAGATTTTCCTTCTGTGGTTGTATTTTCCATTTGAGGACCCCGTGGTAATTTCTTGCTTTGTGGCTGAGTGGACTCTTTCCAGAAGTTTACTGTGTATGGGCAGCTAAGACGAATCTATAAATCATTCCTTTTAGAAATAAGTTTTACGGAGGAGTGTCTGGTGGACAAGTTTAAGAAGATTACAAATAGCATTCACTAGGTTAAAGGGTAGTACTTTCCTGTATAAACTTGGACCTTTATCCTTCTGCTTAATCTAACTCTGGTTTATTTGGTTTTAAGACAGATGCTTTAATACCCACTCTCTCTTAATTGCCCTTTCAAGTGTTGAAGACCTTTCCGGTGTAGGGATGTGATCAACATACTCATGTACAGAAGACTTTCTGAATACTTTCAGCAGCTACAAGGGATGCATCCCAGGGAACCTGAACTATACTCCCTGTCCCTCAGAATGCTGTGCTTTGTACACAGCAGCTGTCATAACAGTGAGTCTGAAAATTCTTCCTCTAGAGGCAGTGCTCACTGCTCTTGTGCCCTGCCATGTTTGTTACCTAAAACCATCTATTTGCAGTTTTTTTATTCTATGCTGCCAACAAAATGTCTTCTGCTCACTTGTCTCCTCATGGCCTCTGCCTACTAAGCTCCTATCACTTTATGGATGCTTCTACCTTAATGTGGATTTCAATGTTTACCCTTACCGAGTTCCGGTTCTCTCCACATCTTGCATTCATCCCTGCCACAGAGAGTGTGTGGTTGGATCCTTGCGTTACCATGCAGGAGAGAGTGCCTCTGTCACTCCAAGCTCTCATGCCAGGATGTTTGAAAGGTGTTTGGTATTTATATGTCTGAGTCAGATAGTCACTTGGAGTTAGAAAAACCCCAAAACCCCAAAAGTGTACCAAAGACGTTATTTACTTGTCCTTTAACTAACGTGATGTCAGGAATTTGGATTACTGTTCATCTCAGCTCTGGGAGACAGGCATTTTCCTTATCTCCATTTTATAGATAGGGAAACAAGATTCAGAGAAGTTCAATGCTGATAGAACTAGGACTCAAACTCAGCTCCAACTTCAAAAGCCAGCCTTAACCACTATACCATGGCAGAGGCTGGGTCACGGTGTCATATTATTCATAGCCCAGACTTTTTAGATGGATGCCTCAGAGGAAGGGTCCTATAGGCCTGTAGGTGCCCTGAGGCTTTTCAGGAAGGGCATTTTTACCAACAGGCACCTTTCTGCATGCCTAATTTTCTGACAGCACAGCGGAGACTAGCATATTTGTCCTATTAAACATAATTTCTTGATGGATTGAAGATGTGAAGCACAACTCTACTGTTTAAACTTCAAAGTAATTGTGTAATGAGAGAAATGGTACTGGGTATGGACTTGGTTTTTGTACCCCAGCCCTGGAATTTACTGACCTTTAAATTTTGGACTGATCACTTATCTCTTACTTTATTCATCTTTAAAATTGAGTCAGTCTTAATTTTAAAAGGATAATTGCACACTTAATTTTTTAAAGAGATTAGATTACTTTGGCATGTGATAGGAATCAAGTATATTAATGGCTTATTTCTTATGTCTCTGAAGAGAGACTATATCTGGCTACTTAAAAAAAAAAGAAAAAAGAAAAAGAAAACCTCTTAATTGAAGTATAACACACAGAAAAGTGCAGAAATAATGTGTTCAGCTGAAATATCCAGAATGAACTCACTTGTGAAATGACCTCCCTACTCAAGAAATAGAACACTGCAAATACCTTACCTAGAAGCTCTACTCATGTCCCGTTCCAGTCACTGGACTTTCCCCCAGAAGTAACCACTGTTTTAACTTCTAATACCATTGGTTGTTGTGGGGAAATAGGTTCTGCTTACATAAATGTGTTAGACAAAAGCATAGAGTGGAAAGCCACCACCACAGGGCAAAAGAGCCTGAGGTTAGGTTGGGAGTTGTAATGGGATCATGAATATCTTGTTATATCACGTGCAGGAAATTACTTTCTATCTGATGCCAATTGTACTTTGGTCACAAACTCCACTTGCCCCCTAGACCCTTTGCTTCTTACACACACAAGTAAATGCTTACTGTCTGATTGTTTTCTCCATGTTCATGTGTGTAAGATTTTGTTTTCTTCACATTTACCATGTGGGTACTAGCTTGTGAGCTCAATAAATATGGAGATGAAACCCCTGTTCAGGGTTCTTGTTTCATCCTGGACATTAGCATCTCCTGTATTCAATTCTGCATCTGCTCTCTTGCTAGACAAGAGAGAACTCCAGACTGCTAGTCTGTGATAGTTGGTTTTGCCTACATTTTGTCTTTTTTCCCCCTAGCTTTGTGTAAATGAAGCTACATATAATGATTCTTTTGTGCCTGGCTTCTTTTGCTAAATTATATTTGCCATATTCCTTCCTGTAATTGCATGTGAGAATAGTTTTATTCATTTTGATGGTCATAGTGTGTTTCATTGTATGAATGTATCACAGTTTATTTGTTTCACATCTGATGGACATTTGGGTTGGTTCCAGTTTTTGGAGATTATGAATAATGTTACTATGAATGTTTCTGCATATTTTTTTTGTTAATATGTATACATGATGAGTGGTGCATCACTAGGAAGATATCTTTAACCTGAGTAGATAATACTAGGCAGATGTCCAAAATGGTTTTCCATATCTGCCAGTAGTATTTAAATGCCTGTAGCTTCTAAGACTAGGTAACCTGTAGTATTTTGAGTCATTTGAATTGTGATGAGTTTGTAGAGTTGCTTTTACCTTTCCTTGACTGCTAATATGGTTTAGCCTCATTTCCTATGCTTGTTGGATAGTTGGATAACATCTTCTATAAAATTCTTCTTCCCAGTTTCTTGCCCATCTTTTCAATTAAATTTTAGCTTTTTCATATTGATGGTTTAGATTTTTAAAATGTATTCTCTAAAGAGCCCTTTGTTGATTATATGTATTACAAATATTTTATCCTAGCCTGTGGCTTTATTTTTCACTTTCTTAATATTATCTTTTAAAGAAAAGAAGTTCTTAATTTTAATGTAGTCTAATTTATTAATTTTTTATTTGGTTAGTACCCTTTGTCCTCTGGGAAATATCTCTTAATCTCAAATCATTTAGAAGATATTCACTTGCATTATCTTATGGAAACTTTATTGTTTTTATTTTCATAATTATGACAATCCCCCTGGAATGGATTTTTGCATATAGTGTGAGATAGGAATTTATCTACTACATTTCTTTGTTCTTTTTTTTTTTTTTTTTTTTTTGATCCAGTGTTCTTTCCCCTTTATGGGAAATAAATGAGACTATGGTCTGAAGAGGATACAACTATTTATACATTTGTACTTCCTATGACTGTTCTTTCACACAGCACCTCATTTTCCTAACTTTACTCCCCATTTTTAAAAATCATATTTGAGATTAAGATGAGTTTCTTAAGTAACTTTTCAGCATTCTAGCTTCATTTTTCCCAACTTATTTCTCATTTTTCTTGAGCATATTTGAGATGTAGGATGGGTTTCTAAAGTAACTTTCTAGTATTCTACCTTCCTAAGGAAATTAGGAAAAGAACATTCCACAACATCCCCAGAGAGCCCAAAGTAGTTAAGACAGATACACAGAGTGATTTATTTGTGGAGATGCAGGTCATTCTTTTCAAAATTCCTCCCACTATTCTCGGCCATTCCCTCCTGAGTCCAGCATCACTCTCAGTACCTGGATTTAATCAGCAATGACAACTCTTCTATTTGATGGTTAGTAATATGAAAAAGGAAGGAGGCTTTCCCATATTCTATAGCAGGACTTGATAGTGTTAGGAAAACACAATGCTGCTTTTCAACTGTGTCTATTAGCGTGGCTACATAGTTGCCCTTTGGCATGTTTTGTTTTGTGAATAGCTTTTTCTATGTCTAGATAAAACATACTGAACAAAGGTTATTGGCAGATACTCCAACATGGAATCAGAATTTTTTGGATTTATTCTTGGTGCTGCTACCTTTCTTCCCAGTTCAAACACCATTATGAACTCAAACCTTTGGTTCAGCAATGAAAATGTGTAGAGAATGCACAAATGGTGGCTTGCATTAAGGTCTTGCACACATTGCTCATAGGCCATATTGTAATTTCTGCCATCTTTGGCACCCCTGCTATGGTGATTTGGATGCTAACATTTTCGCATTTCTCTGAACAGTGGCATTTTATGTAATTTTTTTAAAGCTGTAGGTCAAAATTATAAATATCTTTTTCTTTTTTCTTTTGCTTTCTAGAGTTGACAGCAAGGGAAGTGCTATCTAAGGAACAAGGTATGAGTGAACCTGCCAGAGGCTAGAGCCATCCATGATTTACATCCTTCCCTATCTCTTTGGGAGAGCACCGTTTTCATGTCTCTGTGCAGCTTGCGCTGTTTGAAGGGCACGTTAATAAAGGTGCACTCCAAGGAAGATAGGGAAAGGTCAACTAGTGCTTCTTAACTAGTTTTAAAAAACTTCTGACTTCTACAGCTGTATAGGTATGTGCACAGACATAATTGTGAAGGGCTTACCCTACAACATAGTCAAAAATAATGTGTTTTTTCTCTAGCATTGGCCTTTTTAAATGTCAGTAACTTTGTTAATTCCAAACCAATTAGTTTCACACTTTTCAAAGGATAAACTCACACTACTCATATGTATCTCTATATTGTGATACAATAAAAGCATATACATATGTGTGTATATATATACACTTGTGCACATTTACTTATTACTTTCAGTTCTAGGTATGATGTCATTATTCTCACTACTTTAACTTAAAATGCAAGATTTAGAAATATTCTAAGTAAAATATGTATGCTTATCTAAAGGTAAGCTATGGCTTATAAGTATTTCTACTTTGAATATTCAGAAAATATTATTTAGGATCTAAAAATTATGGCCAGGCTGTTCTGAAAATCCCCCAGTTCTGACTCTATGTGGCCATGATTTGGGTGTGAATTTGTGATAGAATGAAGACAAAATCTCTGCTCTCAAGGGTGCCAATACGCTACAGGTTTTCACTTTGTATAGATTCAAAATCATGAGGTTATTAAGGCAGAGCAGTAATTTTTATTCTTATCTGCCTCTACTGAATCTCACTGGTTTTATTTATTTTTCTCCTTTATAATTTCTGAGGGTTAAACCACCATTGTATCCAGGGGTTTAAATATTTTCTATTCTGGTTGTAAAGAAGTATACCACCTTTATTAGAATTGGGGGTAAAGTGCTCATAGGCAATCACTTCCATGAAAAGGATGCCAAGTGGGAGGTTCTTTCTTCTACTGAAGTCTTTGTATCTAGCCAGTGGATTTGATACCATTGCATATTTGGTATGGCTTTTGTTGTGGGGATATCAAATTAAACCTTGTGCCTTATTTTGACATAGTGTGATTCTTTTCTTTCTTTCTTTCTTGATTTTTTTGTTTGTTTATCTTTTGGCTAAGCAACAAATGGATGGATTGTTCATATTAATCTTTCATGGGGTTTAGAGATTTCGATACACTAACGCTAAGCATGAACAGCAGCAGAATGTCCTTTATTATTATTTAGAATCTCATGGATTACTATGTAAGGTCAAAGATGCTAGTTCTTTACAAATTTATTTATGGGCTTGATGTCATTCTCAAAAATCTTAATATGATTATCTGAAATTTGCAAAGTTATGTAAATATTTCACTAGAAGAAGTAAAAAGTAAGAAAAAGTAGGAAAATATTGAAAAAGGTAATGGATGAAAGGTTTACCCCATGAACTATTAAAAGCTACATTAATCCAATGTTTAAAAACTGTAAGTCAATCTAATTTATGTATAGGCATGCAAAATTTTAGTAAATATGTATTTGGATATAGTATTCAAATGCTCTCTATCCACATACATACCTACCCACCTAAGTCCTAATTTTAATAATCAATTTTATTCTATTTGTTCATCTGTATGCTTTATGTATATTTGAAAATTTACCAAAACATAGGCAGGGACTATATGAAATGATCTAAGAATTTTATTGAGTGGTATGACACATTGTTAAATTATGTCCCTACATGGAGAAAGGCTTGTAGGACAACATAAATTTCTTTGATGCACATTGCGGCATACTGCTTAGCACATAAGTATTCAATGAATGTTTCTTAAATCAATGAATCAAAAAGTTTGTGGCATTTTGTAATCAGATATTCAAAGCCTTATATCAGCATGAGATATATTCTAAATCAGTATTAATTTATATAAAGCAATTGTCAGGAAAATTAGTTAAAACATTTTATCTTGGTTACCTGGGAAGAATATATTTAGAGGAGGTCGGGAACTATGGATGAGAAAAACTCTTGAAGTTTGCCACATTATGTTGGTGAATGAATAGGAAAAATATCTAACCAGAAAATAGTAGCTGGGAAAAGGTAAGGCATCATCTGTGCTCATGCCATGGATTTTATACTTGTACATATTCTCACTGTAGGGCAATATCAGCTAGGAGTAATCTGGCATATCAGGCATTACATTCAGAGCAATAGGAAATTAGGAAGAAATGCAGATTTCAAAGGGAGAGAGAAACCTAGACTGAGACTTAATGACTCTTCCCCCTGATATATGATTCATCAAAGTCCTTCTCAATATAATTACTCATGAATATGGGAAGTCAACTGCAATTTATTCTCAGGAATCAATTAGTGCTTTTCTTGCTAGATTGATCCCTCATGGGTTTCTGATCACTATGCCAGGATTTGGACCAGTGAAGTAGAGTGCATTCATTTTTCATTCATGTATTCCTTCAATAAATATTTATGACATGCCTACTAAGTGGCATAATACTGCTGGGTGCTATTGATGTAACAGGAAATGAGACCTGGCTTCTGCTGTCTCAATGAAAGAGAATGGGGAGTAGTGGGGGAACACATTTTGGTGTGTTCACAGAATATGGTATACGGGTGGGAGAGTAGTTGGAGAAGTTGTGTGTAGATAAAAAAATTACATGCAGACTATATAAAATATAAGTCAGGATAAGAAATTGAGACTAACTCCTAAGAAGAACATGGCACCACTGGAGATTTTTAAGCAGTGGAAGAATATGGTCATATTTGCATTTAAGAAAGACCACACTATCTACAGTGCTAAGGAGATTGAAGGCTTTTGCAATAATTCAGACAGGAGAGAATATAGGTTTTGTAAGGGTCCACAGGTTATATATTTGGGATCCTATTTAAGAAAAGAATACAGGCGTGCCTGGGTGGCTCAGTCAGTTAAGCATCAGACTTCAGCTCAGGTCATGATCTCATGGTTCGTGGGTGTGAGCTGATATCAGCTGTGCTGACAACTCAGGGCCTGGAGCCTGCTCCGGATTCTGTGTCTCCCTCTCTCTCTGCTCCTTCCCTGCTCATGCTCTGTTTCTCTCTCTCTCTCAAATATATATAAATGTTAAAAATTTTTTTAACAAGAAAAGAATACAATTGTTTGAACACAAAATTAGATACAAGGTTGTAGAAGGGAACTTAAGACTCGCCAGTCCTCCTCTAGATTCACCTCTAGACCTAGAGAAGTGATTTTGGTGGTCTGAACTATGGCAGGGATAGGAGAGATGAGAAATGAATGGATTAGGAAATTTGAAAGACTTGTGATTAGATGTACAAGATACAAAGAAGGAGTGATCAAAGATGATGCTTCATTTTCTGGCTTCAACATTGAAGTGGGTAGATAGAGGATCTTTTCACTGAGATAGGAAACACAGAAGTAGATTTTAGTGGCAATATGATATATTTCGAGAAGTACAACAACCCATGTCAGGTGGTTGAAGTGATGGTGAGACAGTTGGGTGTGAAGCTCAAGATGGTTGAAATTATCCTGCTCCAGATGTGGCTCAATTCATTTTGGCAGCTTATGTGGTCATCCTGAGGATGAATATAATGCCTCATCAACTGTGGTTTTCAAAAGTAGATGTAGACTTCAACCTGCATAGTAAATAGTAAAATGATCATTGCCTTACAGAAATATTGTCTGAAAACGAATGGTGGGTTATATAGGACTCTTGCTGTTTTTCTCACCTTTAGTGTGATGCCTTTCAGGATGATTTTCTTCTTGGTCCCTAGCACTAGAATATTGGGACAAATCCTGCTTAGCTAGCAGGTTACCCGGAAGGCTTTCAGTTCTCTGGGGATGATGAATTCTTGGTTGTGTTGTAGGGTTTCTCTAATGTAGGTCACTGTCTAAGCCTCCTTTGATTGTTAATCCATAGTCTTGAACTGATTATGCAACCCACTGAGGACCTGCTAAATATAATGTTTTAAAGTTCAATGAAAAATTTCCCTTCCATTGTCGTTTCACTTGAAAATGGCTGAACAAATTTTTCTTAAACTTTTCATGAGAATAAAGAAAAATACGCTTCCAAAGAATCTAAAATCATTCTAGTAGGAAAGTTTTAGACAGTTATCAAATGACTTAATACAAGAGATAATAATAGAGACTGTTTTGCAATCTAAAATACAGCATTTTCTACTATGAACACTGTAATTACTATTTACAGCTAGATTATAGGGAAATCTGTGGGTGTCATGGAATTCAGTTTCAGAATTATGGAAACTCTGTTTGCATAATTAAAGGGCTAGTTAGTAAATTCCCTCCTATTTTCTAACCTATTTAAGCAGATCATATATGTGCCAATATTTCTTTGCTAACTATGGTGAAGGAGACAACCAACTTTAAATCTTCTATTGCTGAATAATACCCAAAATAACTGTGTATAATATATGGTTCATAATTAGTGAATATGCCGAGGTTTTTTAAGAAGTGCATTAGATGTGGCATAGATACAAATTTCTGTTTCATTAAATGACTTTATAGACTATATTTTGCTGCTTTTCCATATGGAATTTTTTTCCTGTTTGATAGCAGGATTACTTTACAGCTTCTTAATGAGAATACCTTTTTTTATTGGAACCTTTTCTGAAGTTTTACTGAAGCTCTTGGTGACCTATTTCTAATGATTTTAGAGCTCTAAAATTTTCTCTCCCTTATAAGTAGCTTTAACTTATGTTTGATTAGTGGCTTTGGAAGTAGATTCACAATCTAATTTTAGGAAGGAAATCTTTCCTTACAGGAGAAACAAATTCAAAAATAACCTTGCACATCACAGGATGCCTATGAATTATGGAAATGGCTCACATCCCTGCACCACTTATTAGGCAAAGAGAGGGTGAAAGTCAGAGATGGTTCCCCTTAGTTGCATTTTGTTCTCAGTTGTATATGTGCAGGAGAATTCCTCTGTAATAGCCTCTTTAATAAATACTGAGAACTCAGACGAATATGTTCACTGGTGGGTCTGAGAAATGATTATAATGCAATGTAAAGTGCTCTAATTTTGCAGTCCTGTAGAAGCATGGTGGAGATGCTGGCATTGGGTGTTTGTGAGAAAGGATGGGAAGTTTGCAGGCATGTAAGTGCTCAATACTCAGGGAGGTTTAAATTCTTGTTTGGAATTTGTAGTAACTTTGGCTTAAACATCTAGAAATACTGTGATGATTGAGTTGGGCCCTGAAAGGTGAATGATTGGGCCCTGGAAAGTGAGTAGGGTTTTGGTTACCACACGAAGTGGAAGAAGGCTCTCCAACTAAGAGCAAGAGTCGGAGGCATTTATCCTCATATTACCATTTTTTTCTTGTTAGAGTAAATTTTTGTTTTAATTTCAAAGAAACAAGTATACTTTATAAAATTGAAACAATTTACAAATATGTAAAGTAAAAAGCAAATATCCACTCTGTTCTTTGTTTTCTTTAAAATGTTTTAATGTTTATTCATGTTTTGGGGGGTAGGAGCAGAGAGAGAGAGGGAGACACAAAATCTGAAGGAAGCTCCAGGTGCTGAGCTGTCAGCACAGAGCTCAACATGCGGCTCGAACTCACTAATCCTGAGATCATGACCTGAGCCGAAGTCAGATGCTGAACCGACTGAGCCCCCCAGGGACACCTGTGTTCTTTGTTTTCCTTCCAGCCCCTATTTATACTTCTCCCTGCATGTTTGATATCAATTCTCTGAAAGCTTTTCCTATACATTTAATCATTTACATATCTGTGGTGTGTTTGTGTGTGTGTATGTGTGTGTATGTGTGTGTGATTAGCTTTCTTGTTTTGTAACTTGCACTCCTAAATATGCCTTATAAGCCTTTCCTGTTAGTGCACTTCAGTCTACCCTATTCATCTTAAGAGTGACCTATTATTTTAGTATGAATATACCATAGTTTATTTAACCATTACCATATGTAGGCTGTTTATAGTTTTTCCATATTATAATTTTTTTAATTTTATTTTTAAGTTTATTTTAACTTATTTTTGAGAGAGAGAGAGAGACAGAATGCAAGCACGGAGGGACAGAGAGAGAGGGAGACACAATCCGAAGTAGGCTTCAGGCTCAGAGCTGTTAGCACAGAGCCTGACCCGGGACAGGAACTCATGAACTGTGAGATCATTACCTGAGTCAAAGTCAGTCGCCCAACTGACTGAGTCACACAGGTCCCCCTGGTTTTTCCACATTATATAAAATGCTCTAATGAACAATGACATCCATACTCTCACTGATTTCTCTAGTATCCTGTCGCCACCACATTCTTTCCTTTCCCCTTCATCTTTCTGCACCATATCTTCGTACTTATGTGAAATTCTGTAGGATAGGTGCTGAATGTTGAATTGTTAGGTCAATTTAAATATCAAATATAGTTTCAAGTTTCTCTCTCCCCAAACTGGTCCACTTTTGGTCCACCACCAAAAAGGAAGTGGTGTTTAGCCTTGCACACATTTTTGCCTGTTTAGCTAGATAAAATGATAAATTATCTTTCCATTTTTTAATTTGCTTTTCTTGTTCCTGAAATTGTGGACTTGACCATCTTTTCACATGTTCCTTGATCCAACGGAGTGCCCTGTAATTTGTTTTTTTTTGTTGTTGTTGTTGTTGACTTTTTAAATGATTTTTTTGTCTAAATGATTTTAGGATATTTTTATCCAGTTGAGCTATTATGTTTTTGTCTCTTATATGTTTTGCATATATTTCTTCCATGAGTGCCACTTATTATTTTAAATTTATCTTTTGTGACAGAAAAATTTTGAAGTAGTTAAATATGTCATTCTTTGTGTGTGTGTCTGTGTGTGTTTGTGGTTTCTGCATTATATCTCTTGTCTTTGCCAGATTGACTATAAAAATATTATTAAAAAAATCTCTGTTGGTACTCTCATAGTTTTGTTTTTAATTTTTTAAATGCTTATTTTTGAGAGAGAGAGAGCGAGGGAGAGTGAGAGAGAGAGCATGAGTGAGGGAAGAGTAGAGAGAGAGGGAGACAGAATCCAAAGCAGGCTCTGCGCTGTCAGTACAAAAGCCTACATGGGCTTGAACCCACAAGCACGGAGATCATGACCTGAGCTGAATTCTGACTTTCAACAGAAAGTCTCAACACCCAGGTGCTCCTCATAGTTTTTTAATGTAAGATTTTTAATACTTACAAAATTTAATTTTGCATAAGATGTTGGCTATGGCTGAGATTTCTGAGCATCACACACTTAATTTCATTTTTCTATTTACATACATAATTAGATTCTGCTTCCCCAGCCTCCTGTGCAGCTATGTGAGACCACTGCCTAAATTGCAGCCAATAAAGTGAGAGTTGAGTGATGTACACCAGTCCCAGTTTTGGGCTATAGTAATTTTTCAAGAGAGATCTTCTTCCAAAAAGATCTTGTAGGGCATGTTTTAAAGGTGGTGAGGTCAAATCTGGGAAGTGTTTAAATCCAATTAGAGGAGATCCACCCACCAATGAGAAAGAGCCATTTTGGACTCTGTCAAGCAAGAAACTCTTCCTTCTTTCTTTAGATTTTTCTTTCTTCTTTTATAGATTTAAGCCACTGAGATTCTAGGGTTTATCTTTATGACAGCTGTATAATCAACATACAAAATAAGATTATGGCTTAACTTCTCCCAAACTATAAAGTCCAGATAAATTATTATTATAAATAAATAAATAATATATTTATTATTATTATAAATAAATATATGTTTATAATATATATTATATATAAATAAATATTCCTACATTATATATATATTATATATATTATATATAAATAAATATTCCTACATTATCCAGATACAATTTCATTAACTGTAGGCTTCTTTGAGAGCAAAGATGATACTGTATACAAGTTCTGTATAAATCCAAGAACTTTTTCTACCTAGGGGAACTGACTACATCAGTCAGGGTACCAGAAACAAATAGCTCACTCACATGGTATAATTGAAGAGTCTTTTATAGGGGTCTGTTGAAATGGTATGGATAGAATTAAAGGAGACCAATAAGGGATGGTGATGTGCCCCAAGGTTGGTACTAATGGGTTCCTATTACCAGCCCCAGACATGAGGGAATACAGGTAGAGAAAAAGTTATTGGAACTTACAGATTGGGCCCCCTGACAGGAGCCACACCTTTAGTGGAAGGGCGTAGATGACCTGTGGTAATATGGCAGAGAGAAAGCTAGGGGAATAAATCCCTCCTCTCATTTTCTACTTACTCTATGAACTTTTGCTGGAGTCTCTCATTTGTTGAATTCAACCAGAAGCTAGATGGGAAGGTAGCCTCTTGATGTCATTAATAGAGGTCGTAAAGGTCTTGGGAGACTAAAGTAGGTTGATGAAGGGTAGACAGAATTTGAGGATGAATAGAAGATATCTAGGATGCTCTGATGTAGCTAGAATTTATTTTATTTTATTTTTTAAGTTTATTTATTTCAAGAGAAAGAGAGGGAGAGGGAGGGGCTGAGAGAGTGGGAGAGAGAGGATCCAAGCTGGTAGCATGGAGTCGGATGTGGAGCTTAATCTCACAACCATGAGATCATGACCTGAGCTGAAATCAAGAGTCAGATGCTTAACTGACTGAGCCACCACCCAGGTGCCTCTAGAATTTATTTTTCAGTACATAAATATATTGAATATTAATTTCACATGTTTTCTAGTTCCAAACCAATATTTCCAGCACCATTTGTAGAAACTTGATTTTTACCAATACTTTCTGAATCCATTTAAATTATTATAGATCCATTTAAATTATAATAGAGTCTATTAAGGGATTTGTGTCTGGGTTATATTCTTTACTGTTTACAGTAGTTTCATAAAATGCTTACTATTTGATATGATAGGCTTTTTCTTATATTTTTCAGAGTTAAGAGTTTCTTTTAGGGGCGCCTGGGTGGCTCAGTCGGTTAAGTGACCAGCTTCGGCTCAGGTCATGATTTCACGGTTTGTGGGTTTGAGCCCCGTGTCGGGCTCTGTGCTGACAGCTAGCTCAGAGCCTGGAGCCTACTTTGGATTCTGTGTCTCCCTCTCTCTCTGACCCTCCCCTGCTCGCACTGTCTCTGTCTCTCAAAAATAAATAAAAAAAAATGAGTTTCTTTTAGCACTTGTGGATTGAGACAAAATTTTAATAGGGACCTAGGCCACTAAAAAATTTCAAGCTATGTTGGGGAAAAGACCATGTTTCTCCCATTATATAACACCTTTCACAAATATGTAGGAAAAAAACCCCAAATATGTGGAATGCAGTATCTAGTATGTTGCAGGCATGCATAAAGAATAAAGGATGGCTGAATAAATTAATATAAATTTATGTAATAATGTAGTGAAGTATATGTGTTCTAAAAGAATAGAATAAAGCAATATGTGCTGCAGATAAAACGTGAAGACATTTAATGAAATTATTTAAATAGGAAAAGACAGATTTGAATTTTCAAATACCAGGGCAAATAAATTTCATGTGAATAGGAAAGACCAAACATAGGCTAACAGTGGTTAATTTGATGTTATTAAATCAATAATGCAAAAGGTTCTTACCAGAACCTAAGAGGATGGAAATTTAGGGACACATGTAAATTGAATCCTGTGTCCAGATACAATGGTCTCTCAAGGTGATTAGGGGCTTCCCTGAACATAAACAATAGAGAGTAATAGATATATGGTCTAGGGCTGCTCCAAGACTCAGGAGGGAGCCTAAGTGCTCAGGGTAGGAGATGAAGACTTGAAACTTCTATTTCATCTGTCTAGGACATTGTTTTTCTCCAAGTCTTTATCTTATTGAATTATTTTTTATCATTCATTATTAAAAAGTTAGCTGTGATGTATGTTTTGTACAAAAAGTGTTTATTTAAAAGTTCTTTCCTGGGGTGCCTGGGTGGCTCCGTTGGTTAAGTGATAGGTTATGATCTCGCAGTTTGTGGGTTTGAGCCCCACGTCAGGCTCTGTGCTGACAACTCAAAGCCTGGAGCCTACTTCGGATTCCATGTCTCCCTCTCTCTCTGTTTGCCACCTTAACCCGGTTGTGCCCTGTCTCTCTCTCAAAAATAAGTAAACATTAAAAAAAATTTTTTTTAAAGTTCTTTCCCAATTTCCATTCTGAGTCTTCAGTGTGCTGTAGATCCTTGGGTTAGTGGCATCATCATCATCATCGTCAGTAGATTAGACAGTATCTACATTAGACAGTAACTACATTAGACAGTAACTTTTATCTTATATTTCTGCATTCGTGGCACTAAAAATTGTGACTAGTATATGTAGCTGCACCTCAAATATCTTAATGAATGCTGGTTGAATCTATGTTGATTTAATTTCAAGATGTGGCTCTGATATCATCATTTTAAAATAAAATGACACTTTGATTCTTATCCTGCAAAGCCAGTACATTTCTGGAACAATAACTTATTTTATTAAATTTACTAAAATTTTTTGTCAAATTAAAATAAAATTTCCTTTGGGTTTTAGTTCTCTGTTCTGTAAGTGAGTTTAATTCAAATTGGATGAAAGGAAGAGAATCATAGATTTCTGCTATTGAGGAAAATGGGATAGAAGACTTCCTGGCATAATAGTCAGTTTTTCAACTTGCAAATTAAAGTGTAGTGTAGATTTGCTATCTTGCCCCCATTAACTTCTTGTACTTTTTGGCATTCTGAGCCCCTGAGGATCAGATTTCCTGTGGTCCCATATAGCATGCTATTGATTACCCCTTCTGTCTTGCCACCCTTACTTTTCAGTACAAATTGATCAGTGTCATTTGGAGGAGGAAGATAATTAATTTGCACTCACATTAAAATTAGATGTGTTCTGAAAGAAGGCAATCACCTTGCCTAGACCCCTAGCTTTACCCATTTTAGGATGTGAATACCTAAGCTAACATTCCAAAGTAGTAGAAGTATATATATATATTATACATATATATATATATGTATAATATATATATATATATATGTACATCTGTGCATATGTGGGTAAAAGATTGGAAGACACCCTAAAATAGATTCTAACGGTGATCTTTCTAAAGTTTTACAGTTTTAATCACATTGTGCCTCAAAAATGAAATTATATACTCTTAAAATATTGGAAACTTTCTCAAAACCATGGAAACTGTGCATGAGATGTAAGATGACTGGACAGTAAAATAAGTCTTTCCTATTATGATTATATGGTATTCTTTCCCTTTCAATTTCTAAGTGCATATATTATGTTCATATGTCACTTTCTTCTATTTATAGCCTTGGGAACATCACTACTTTAGAATCAAAAATGTCATTATGAAACAAAGTGCAAGTCATGAAACTATTCATAATATGCCTACAAGCAAGTGTTTTTCTCTACTACTTATAGTTCTACTTTCATGCTAAATAATGCCTTGAAGGCACAGAGTCAGTAATCTTCCTAAGCAGAGTGACAGGAGCCTCTAAGAGATAGGCAAGGCGCTTCCATGACTCTGCTGGCCTTCCGGAATGCTTGTCACCTAATGTGATTCAGATAAATTAGCAGGCAATAAAGCTTGCAAGGGAAGTGATATTCATTCCCAACATTGGTACAGAAGTGAATATTTTAATTCTTCCAGCCGGGTTGCTAAATTCATTCTGATTACATCAGTGGAAACATTTTTAAAGGATAATGGATGTACCGTTCCCCAGAACCCAGTAGCAATCCCCTAAACATTATGCATGTGATGAATCTCTAAATTTTAGTGATATGGGGGAAAGTTTGGACTCATTATTGAAAAGTAATAACTTGTGCACCAGGAATCCTCTACTCGTTTGGTCTTGTATTTAAGTTATGCAGATCTCAGCAAATTCTTGGTTAAATGACTTTTCTGTTTCTCAACTAACACGACTAGTAAGGATTATAGTAATGATTAATCCTTTCAGAAGAAAAGAAAGCATAATGGATAGATGAATTTATCTTAGATGGGTGACTTAGACTTATTAATTTAGAGTAAAATATATGTCATAAGCAATTCTAGAACTTTTTCATTGTTGACACTCATAGATTATTATTTTTTATTTTTTTTAATGTTTATTTAGTTTGAGAGAGACAGACAGAGTGCTAGTGGGGTACAGGCGGAGAGACTGGGAGACCCAGAAATCTGAAGCAGGCTCCAGGCTTTCAGCTGTCAGCACCCAGCTGATGTGGTGCTCAAATTCTCGAGCTGTGAGGTCATGACCTGAGCCAAAGTTGAATGCTCAACTGACTGAGCCACCCAGGTGCCCCAATACTCATAGATTATTGAAAATATTCTCAAAAAACATAATTGTAGACATGAAACAACTTATAATAAGATCTGAATCAGTTCAGGTGGACTTCAGGAATCAATTATTTTAGGTTAGACTTCTCCTAGATGTGATTTTTTAAAAATCTGCATATAATGGGCAAATTCAGTCACTGATACAGATATTTTTCAAACTAAGTCAATTCAACAAATAGTCATTGAGCACTTGCTATGTGCCAGATACATTGATGGTAATTGGAATAAAGAAAACTTGGTGCCTGACCTTACTATTCACATACACAATCTGGATCAATCTTACATGAAGAAGAGTATTCTAGATACGCCTTTTCTTTTTAAAATAAGAGATTCAGGGACAGAAGGAAACTTGTAGATAAAGAGACTGCTATTGGCCATATGGTTGCCAGAAAGGAGAAAAGTAAGTAGAGATTTTGTCAATGTTCCTATAATAGGTGAGTTGGGTCTGAGTAGGTTAACATCCTATGAAGTTAGGCTGTCTGAGGAGTACTGGATGGTACATTCTGATCACTTTAACAAGTAGCAGTGCTATAAAGAGGTCCTTTGGCTTGAAGTGATGGTTTCATCTTCTTTGAATAATTGTCATCCTTTCTGTGGGCACAACATAGCCTGGCAGTGACAGGATGCAGCATACTAAATCCTGTCATTGTGTCTGAATGTGGAGGTAAAGAATTTGTTTTTTTCAAAACTCAGATGGAAAGGTGGTTGCTTACACAATTTCTGGAGGAGGAAGTTAACTGATAATCTGAAACTACCCAATTTGTGCAGCTATTCTTCGAGTTGAGGTTTCATGATGCTTTAGATAAACATATTAACAATATGAAGCATATCTAACCATCTGAATACTAAAGTGAGAAAGGCCAATATATTCATCTTAGCCTTCAAACTTAGCTAATATAGGTTGTGAGTAAGTCCTTCTCAAAGCTGCCTTCAGCCAGTTTTATTCATGTTGATGAGCTCTTGGGCTAACAAGGTGTTAAAATGACAATCCTAGAAGGTTGGATTTAAAGGAAAAAAAAAAGAATGAATATCCAACAAATTTTATGTAGAAGTTTAAACTATAAAAGAACTATTGGTTTCTTAGATAAAATTTTGAAATGTCATTATTTATAGAAATTTATGAGTTTATGAACCCACTATGAAATAGATTAAGTGAATACTTATACATTTACATATATATGTATCTCCAAATGGTGAAGAAAGAAATTTTCTCATTTCTCTCTTTATCTGTGGCAGCTGACAGAGTGTCTGGCCCATGGGAGTGCTCAGTAAATGTTTAATGATTAGATGAAGAAATGAAGGAATGAAGGAATGAATGAAGCCTGGTTTGTTTTAAGCTTCTCTGAATTCCATGTATAAATAAGATTAGTCTTTTCCTGCAAGAGGAAAGACCAATGAACACACTAATTAATTGAAGTTCTCTTTGTTTGCCAACTTTTTAATTAATTGAAGTCAGCATGATTCCTTGTCCCCCCAGTACCTTGAATAATCACTGGCATATAATAGTGCTAATTACTCGTATGAGTGAATGAATGTTCTAGTGAGACTAGATATTTTCACCATTTCCATTCACTGTACTCTTAATCCTCTCTTATTATCTATATTAAAGTCCCTCATTTTCTGTGAAGCATGTTTCATCTGATCCTTTAACTCACAGTGGTTCTCTTCCTTTGAACTTTGGTGCATGCCATCTTTACATTTTTTTAAATTGACATCTAGAAATGACGGTGATTTATTTACCTTTATCTGCTTCTGGGAATTTTTCATGAAGACAGATTATAAAATATTGGACAAAATCTTTTGGAAGATGCTCATTGCATTGCTATTTTTAAGAGTGAAGCAGCTGTTTTCTGCTTTGCCAGTTACTAAGATACAAAGTAAGGTCAAATTTCCTATTAACATTAACATCCAATGAATCTGAGCAGCTATCTTGCTTTCTCTTCCTAGAGTTCCTCTCCCAAGTTAAGTTCAAGGTATCTAGGGATATTTATGTAGTCCAAAGAATTTGTCATAACTTCAACAAAAAAGTGCTGGAAAAAAATCTATTCATCTCATCACAGGACTTGTTCAGTGTGGCTGATGCCACTGTTACTGGGATATGGAGTCACTTCTGAAAGTAAAGTCTAGAATCACTATTTGAACACCACTGGAATCACTACAGAAAACAAGAAGCTCAGCTCTGGCTGATTTGACAATTGTTTCTCTGTGTGCAGGAGAGAAAACTCTTTCCTTGTGACGTTATAATATGTTTACGGCACACCAAAGTATATGTTGGCTCCCAAATGTTGCAGTTCTTAGTGACCAGCTCATTCAATGCATACACCCAGCTGTCATTCTCAAGGCATATAGTGGCCGTGCAGGAAGGGCTCAGTATCATCTGAAAGCTGCCCAAGCAGCTGTTCCTTACAGCATTCTAGGGCTTCAGGTTGGGCCCACTCACCAGTGCAGAGTAGTACCTATTATTTCCTGGGAGTTTTCTCTTAGGACACCTAGATTTTGTCATGATCTGGCTTTAGGTAGATTCCAATAACATTAAACATCCTAGGAGAAAAATTCTTCTTTTAGAAAGGTTGTTGGCCCTGCATAAATTTTAGTGCACCTGGTGTGTTAGGAAAGGAATGCACCAATTACTTGTATTTTAAATTCTAGGCACTTATAACACTTTTGACAATCTGCTATATTCTTGGGTGATACACTGCTGTTTTATATTGTAAACTGAAGTGTCATTCATTTTACCTTTCCCAAACTAGGTTCTCCCTAAGCTAACTGATGCCTTCACTAAGAAATTGGTAGCACTTTAACAGGATATTTTTTCTCTTTTAAAAATTATAGTCTGCCTCACTGGGCAACTTGCTCTACTAGCATACAAAAAGGATGTAAGTCAAAATTCTGAAGATAGAATAATGACTAAGTAAACTGGTCAGTATACTAATTCAATTGGATATTATTCAGGTACTAAAATCAAGATTGTGCATGCTATAAAATGATATTGAATATATTTATGAGTTATTAAATGAAAAAGCAAAAGCAGGTTCCAAATTTGTACATATACTTCTGTGATATATATTATATATATATATTCTTCAAGATTTGTAACTACTTTGCCATGACCTTAATTTTTAGAAGGGCATGCAGTCCATTACTAGAAAGTCTTAGGTGATGGAATGCCTAAACGTGGTTCAATACTGTTCTTTGTCTTTTGCCTCAAGTCATTTTTAGGCCCATTATTAGTTCATTTGGATGGAGATCAAGGGGTCTCTTCTGTCTGGGCTGCTTTCTTTTCCCCTTCCCTTAATGTCTTTTTGTCTTCACTCTGGCTGTTCCTTCATGGTTAGGTTTCTCTTTCCTCTTGGTCCTTAGATTCCATTGTTTCTCTTTCAAAGAGCCAGTGTGTGTGTGTGTGTGTGTGTGTGTGTGTGTGTGTGTGTGTGTGTGTGTGTAACCAGCATAGCTCAATCCTGCCTCTCGATAAACATCCACAAAGCAAACACACCTTCAAATACAGAAGAGAAGGAGCTCCTAAGACATGATTGTTCCTTTTGTCTCCCTTCTATGTAGCATAATGATTTGGCCACCTTCTATTTCCCAAAAGTGAGTGAGGCAAGAAGGAAACTCTGTCATCCTATATTTAAGGGATGGGACCAGAAAGGAATCTTTAAGCACCAAAAGATTTATGGTGCTTGTATTAGAGTGGCATATTGCATTTAGTTTTGCCCCCCCTTTTTTTTTCTAATTTCCAAAGTGCATGTAATGGATTATGATACTTTTATAATAAAGAAAAATATATAATAGGCAATTATGAAAACTTAGTGGATGAAGAGACTTCTTATACTCCTGATTAGGAAATTGAATTCCAGGCTAGTCAAATGAGATGTCCAGGAAACAACAGTGAGTGGTAGAACCAGGACTAACATCAGGGAGGAACCATGCCCTTGTAGCTGGTAGATAAGTGGTAAAGACAAACCTAAATTCTTAAAAAGGCCTTCACATCTTCTGGCTGCATTTCATAGGGAGGTCTTTTCCCCTCTCTGAGCCTCAGTTTCCTCATTTATAAAATGGAGACAACTGACTGGGTTGTGATTACCATGTGCTTTACACATGATAGCACATGTTAGGTGCTTGGCCAGACACTGTCCCGTAATGGGTAATCAGTAAGTATTATCTCCCTTCCTCTCCAGCTGTTGTGATACCTGGTATGGAGCCTTACCAGGCTATCAGCCAGCAACTTCTCTTGACTTACTATATTTGCTTTATTATACTGATACACAATGCCATGTGTTAGAGGTGAATTGTGTCCCTGCCCTCCAACCCCCAGATTCATAAATCTAGGCCCTAATCTACCTTAGAATGTGACTGTATTTGAAGATAGGGCCTTTAAGGAGGTGATTAAGTTAAAGTGCCTTTAAGGTGATCCTTAATCCATCTAACTGGTGTCTTTATGAGAAGGGATTTGGACACATGGAGAGACAACAGAGCTGTGTGCACATAGAGGAGGGCCATTGTGGGGACACAGTGAGGAGGTGGCCATCTGTTAACTAAGGAGAGAGGCCTCTGGAAAAACCCAACCTGCTAACCCTTTGATCTTGGACTTCTACCTCCAGAACTGTGAGAAAATAAATTTCTGTTGTTTAAGCCACCCAGTTTGTGGAATTTTATTATGGCAGCCATAGCGAAGCACGGCAGATTCGTTGTAATCATAGCATATGATTAATAATTTCTTGATGAATACTATGATTTTTATTAGAAATAAAAACTTTGTTTTATATTTCTTTTATGTCTCCTGTGGAGGCCCAGCTATTAAGGTTACTGACAACTATAATGTGATAATGAGGATTATATATGATCTTTTTTTTTTCTTTTGCAAATAGCAACTAGAATTGTCCTTTTTATGAAGTTATAGGAGTAAATGCAATTAAAGCTGAAAAGATTATTCCTCATTGCCTGTCTAGACATGGGAAGAGAGAATTAAATCTTCAAATGTGATTTCAGAAATTAAGATTAATGACTAGGAGTATATGATTCCCTCACATGCTGGTGACCTCATGTTGTCTGAGACTAAATGTGGGGGCTTCTCACTATCTTTGTTACAATGAATATGATTGAGTTATTTTAAATATAGTCATGATATAACATTAACTCGTCTGTGTTGGAAGTGTGCCTTGTATTTTTCAGAGGACCAAAACCCATCAGTCATGAGAGAGAAAGTCAAGGATTTTTTCCTGAGTTTTAAAAATTACAATTGATTTTCATTTTCTGGATTATGGGGAAATGTGGGAGAAAATGAGTTATCTTAATTAATTTATGGACAGGACATCAAGAGATAAAAATGTTTTTTTCAGGGTTTTCAATGTTCGCCAAGTCTAAGAGCTCAAAGAAGAATTTTGTGATAAATGGAAAAAACTCCATACAGTAAGTAAGATAGCAAATTTATTATTGGCAGAAATGCAGAAAATAGTGTTGAAGGAAGTAGGAGACTTCTTTTTGAGCCAACATGGACTTTACATGTCCCCTCTCGCATATCCATGTACACATACATGCATATGAGGCATATTTTTCTAATGTCTTGCCATTACACTAACTTGCTGAATAATCTTTGGATGTAATTAACACCTTTGGTCCACATTCACGTCTATAAATAAAAGACATTAGAGTAAATAATCTAGATATACTCTAGCATACCTTCTAATTCTAGCATTCTATGATTCTATTGCATCTGGAGATGTGACCAAAAAATGAGGGGCTGTTAGTGATGTCATGTAAAGAGGCTACTGGTCATACTGGGTCTGCTAGTCTCCTAAAGATAATTTCTATGGAGGAGTGGAGAGACCTAACACCAAGTCTTAATCTTCAAAATGACGAGGGTGCTGTTTGGTGCTGAATCTCCAGAACCAGAGAAATGACTGTGCAAGGCAGCCCACATATTTGTTGCATGAAGGAACAGATTAATGTTTCCAGTGCTGGTTTGGACCTATATGACTTATGATGTCATGTGCCCATATTTTTCAGGGTCATATTGACATATGTCTACTCAATTATTACACATGATTAGAGGATTAGAGAATTATAGAAACATAATCACATGTTGATGTTAAACTGAACAAAAGGATCTATAATAGCAGCAACATTTTAAAGAATATTTCATTGCTTTTTTCCATATAGAAAACCCATAAATTTTGTTCTATCCTTCCTTTCCAACCCTTCCTTTTGTTTTGTTTTGTTTTGTTTTATTATTTTTATTTTTTATTAAATTTTTATAATATTTACTTATTTTTGAGGGAAAGAGACAGAGTATGAGTAGAGAAAGGGCAGAGAGAGAGGGGGACCATAATATGAAGTAGACTCCAGGCTCTGAGCTATCAGAACAGAGCCCCATGTGGGGCTCAAGCTTGGGAACCATGAGATCATGATCTGAGCGGAAGTCAGAGACTTAACTGACTGAACCACTGGGGCTCCCCTTGTTTTGTTTTGTTTTTATCACCAACTACTGTCATTAGGGAAAAGATGTATTTTCTGAATGTAAATTCCATGAAGGCAGGGCTACCATATGTCTTTTTCATGCACCTAGCAATCATGATGAGTAGAGCTATTTAAAAAAATTATTTATTTATTTTGAGAGAGAGAGAGCAGGGGAGGGGCAGAGAGAGAGAGAGGGAGACTGAAAATCTTAAGCAGGCTCCATACCATCAGTGCAGACCCCGATGTGGGGCTTGATCTCACAAATGGTGAGATCATGACCTGAGCCAAAATAGTTGGGCACTTAACCTACTAAGCCACAAAGGTGCTCCAAGTAGAGCTATTTATTAAATAAACAAATGAATACTGAAATGTACAACCACAGAGAGACAAATGATATATGGCTCACTTTTCCTCAGCACTGGGGAGAGATAACATGAAAGAAGGGAGGTATGTATGTAGTTACATGTAAACACATTAAGAGAAATATACCGATATTTTTGTTATAATAAAAACTAAAAGCTCTGTCTGATGATTTCCTTGGTTAAGGTTGAGGGAAACTGCTTATGAGTGAAAAAGACAAAATTAAAAATGATTTGACGTTTAGCCATTCTTTTGAAAAGCCTGGTTGATTTAAAAAGAGAATTTTCAAAATATTAGCCATATGGCAAGAACTAATTAGACACAACAAAATTACCTTGAAGTATGGTGTGCCTCAGACACAACTCTTCTGGCAGGTAGCTTAGTATTGCTCTTCTCTCCCAGGCCATTATCACATTTCTCTGTGTGTCTGAGTCTGGTGCACACTTTCTGTGACTTAGGAGCCTGATGTGGCTGAAAAGCTATATAAGAACAATCATCAGGATGAGAACCAGCCCAGCATTCTGACTCAAGAGGGATAAAGAGGAAATCAGCTGCCTAATGAAGCTCTTTCTCTGCCCCCTGCCACTGTGAAAAATAGAGGCTACAGTATTTCATTACGAATCTGTATGCTTCTCTTCTCACCCTTCCTTGGTCTGAGAATCAAAGGCCATTTCTGTCAGATCTGACCCTCTGAGTTCTCATCTTCACTCATGCCTTCAACTATCACCTCTATGCAGATATCTTCCCAGATCGATATTTCAATTCACATCTCCCTCAACCCTTGCTGCAATCCTGCACCCTACAAGAACCGTTACCATTTTTTAAAATTTTGTCCATTTTGACCTTATAGTTGCATACTTTCAGAGTCAACAATCACATACAATATCTCATTCTGTGTTTTTCCCTCAAAAACCAAATAGTTTAAACCTGCAAATTGGACTTTTACATTTTTCTTCTTAACAAACATATTGCAGGGGACTGAGGTACTTTTTTGGGAAAAGTAGGGAGTATCAGAGCCATTTGCTGGCCTTTTTAAAAAATTTGTTTCTTGAATAAAAGCACTGAGTAAGCATGACATGTACATCATTTTAATGTTGAGAATGCAGAGTAAATTTTTTTTATTTTTAAACGTTAATTTATTTTTGAGAGACCGAGAGAGAGCACGGGTAGGAGAGGGGCAGAGGGAGAGGGAGACACAGAATCTGAAGCAGGCTCCAGGCTCTGAGTTCTCAGCACAGAGCCTGATGCAGGGCCCGAATCCACGAACTATGAGATCATGACCTGAGCTGAAGTCGGACATTCAACCAACTGAGCCAACCAAGCAGCCCTAGAATGCAGAATAAAATTTAAGAGATTTATTCTCTCCTCAAATTTACCTCTGAAAACAACTGTACCAATATCAGGCACTTTGTATCCTCAACTTTGTAACCACATAGTTTCTGCAAGTTTAAGACATAGACGTGATTGCGATTGAAAAAAATAAAGAATGCAAAAGAGGAGCTCTTTAAAGATTGTTCAGTCATACATTTAGTTTATATTCAAAAGCATGTTTTTGATCAAGTATATCTAGGCACTCTTTATATATCTCAGAAAACCTTAAATATTTATATGTCTCAGAAATTCTTATATATTGTAAACTACAACTTCATCATATGAGATATGTCCCTGACTTACCCAAATCCCAGATTTGAAAAAAATTTCAGCTATCCATCTATGTTACATAAGGTCTGAATGATGCATGATCCAAAGTGCTGGAACTTTACTTCTGCAGGAAATAATGTTCTTCTGAGGAGGTCTTTCTCATTTACAAGGTACTTCTCTCTACTACAGCTATCAATCCCCCTAAAACCTCAAAGTAACAGTGGCAAAGGGAGGCCAATGAGTTTGCTTTTCTGGCCTTATGTATTCTAGAAATGCATTTCCCTTCCTCTAGCCATGGAAAGAACATCATCATCTCTTATCACCATCTGAATACCATAAGCATTCAAGACTCTGGGTTTAATTGTCTAATTGTATGGTACCTCTCTACTTCATTATGGTTTCTATTCCTTTTTATAGTATGTCACTCTTGAGTCTCTCCATGAAGGATTTGCATGGCTTCTAAGTAGAATGAGTCCCTCTTGTCACCTAGTTTGATCCAAGTAACCACCAGAAATGTATAAAACTTGCCTATGGTTTAATTGAACAACTTACGGTTTTAGCCATAAAACATATCTTTTTAAAGTATTATATTTTGAAACAAAGTCATCAAATCGTATTAAACTGATTTTTGAATAATTTTGTGAAGGTCTTTGACACTGTATCCAGTGAGGGACCAAAGTAAAGAATTCCTCCACATTGCTTTCTTTGGAAACTTAGATTTTCTCTCTTGTACTATATTTAGATGTGTGGCCTGTCTAATTTTCTACCTCTGTGCCTCACTGTGCTTCTAGTGCTTACTGTAATCTAGCTAAAGTGTCAGGCTAGAGTGTGAAGAAATCCTGAAGTTCCTACCTGAGTAAGCCAGCATGTAGCAGTTCCTACCTGAGTAAGCCAGTGTCTAACAGTCTGAGGACCCTCTGTGCTGGACCCCTCTCATCCTGCTTTTCACTGAAGCATTCCTGACATTGTAAATGGAAGTCAGTACAAGTTTTTCTCAATAAAGGAATTCTAAAGAGTTAACTCAAAGTGTTTCATTAATTCAGCAAGACTCGAAGTGGCTGGGAAGTTGGTGATGTAACCAGATTGATCAGATGGTAACAGATGTCCATTAAATTTAAATAAATTTAGTTCAATTCAAGTCGGGCTGATTCAATTCAATTAAACTCATTTCACACACATCTACTGAGTGCCTATACAGTCACATACAGCATTAGGTTCTGAGTGTATAGAGGTGAGTAAAATACATTCACTATGTAGAATCTAACAATGAGAGCAAGCATATAAACAAAATAAATTGCAATGTCATTCAATAAGTAGAATAATGGAATCATATACACAATGCTGAAGTACTTAATTTTGAGAAGGAAACTATAGTCAAGGAATTCTCAATAATGCTTCCTGGAAGGAATGATACATAAGCAGGATTTTAAAAGCTGACCAAGCGTATGTTAAATGACAGGGTGGGGTCAAGTTTAGGCAGAGGGAAGACCATTCAATACCCTACTCCAACCACTATGACCTTGGATAGGCTCTTATGCATACAATACTGACCTTGGCTGTGTTCACATACTTTTTTGCTTCAGCTATTTTTTAAAAGATGATACTTTTCTGCAGTTACATTAAAGACAAATGCATAAAGCAAGAGATAAATGGCTTTGACCTGGTATGCTATGCTACAACACAAAAAGCATCTTCTGGATTTGTGAAAAGTGGTAAACTTAGTTTTAACCATCATTCAAAAAGAGAGCAATGAAACCAGTGGGAAATAGTAAAAATGCAAAGTAAGTATGAATCAAAAGAGTTGAGTTTAATTCCTCATTCTGACACCAAAAAGCTTTTGATTTGAGTTAAGTTATAAATCCTCACATGATCTAAATTTCCACATGAGTCAACTGAGGGGCTAACTAGGAAACTCTATGGTCTTCCCTATCTTTTAAGACATTCTCTAATTCTATAGAATGGCCAGGCCAGTGAAAATAACCCAAGTCAGGCAGCGTGAATATTAGAATGAGTGTAATCTTTGAAGTCAGCAAACTTCACATTGAACCTGGCTGGATTTTGTACACTTTGAGAGGTCTGTGGAGGAAGGGCATCATTTCCTTAGTTATTCTTATTTGCAGAACACCTGTTTTACAGCCTTGTGTGAATTACTGCAATAATATGTTCAAAATACCTACAGAGTTCCTGACATATAGCAGGTACTCATTAAATGTCAATTTCTGTTTCCATCTTCTTTTAAAGAGACCCTCCAATATTTGATTGTGATAGTATAGTTATTCTCAGACTTATAGATTGTCCTGTCCACACTGTGGCCAAGATATGCCAGATGGAGCAAAGTAGAGAAGTGGAATAGGGAGTTATGTAGCTATGTAATACTTGATGACTGTGTGGTTTTTTTTCTCCAAAGAGAAAGTCATTTCACAAACTTGTGCCTTAGTGGCCTCAGCTGCTTTTCTGTCTCTCATGACCTTTCATTTCTGCCTAATTATTAACACTGATACCATGCAACCTGGCTAGTCAGCACATTTGCTGATAAAGGGGCATTTCTTACACAATAATTCTCTTGCATTTTGCTTCATAGCCAAGATTTTTTAACCAAGATTTGTAGGAGGGGAGTCCTTATGTGAAGACTTCTATGCTTTTATAAGGATATACTGGACTTGATTTGAGGAAAGATAGTACCATAAATAATATTACAAGAGGCAGGGTAGCTCAGTTGATGCTAAAATAAGCTGAGGGTAGAGTTTGTAAGAGCTAATGTGCCTGCCCCTACACCTCAGTTCCTCCTGGGGACTTTCTATTCTTGTTTCATTCTTTTTTATCCAGCAATTCAGGCCCAGTTTCACAGAAGCTGAAATACTTTACTTTTTGTGATGTGTATGCTTTTTGAGAAGATGTGACTAAGGGCACCTCCTCATGGAATGGGAAAGGTTCATCCATTTCTTATCAAATGGTATGATACCATGTGATCATTACTTTACTAAGGGGTTGTTAGAAATGATGACATAGATGTCTACTTGGTATCCTGGGAAGATCAGGGACTGAAAAATCAGACAGATATAAGTTCAAAGCTTCGCTCAAAACTTAATAACTGGGACTTTCCATTATAAGTTTAATTCCTCTGAGACTTGGTTCCCCACCTGTAAGATAAGGCTAACAACAACTTGTGTATGGGCTCTTGAGTGATACATTGAGATGACATGTGTAAACTGCTGAGCAATATCTCTTGCATAAAGTAGGGGCTTATTAAATGGAAGCCATTAAAAATAAACAATGAGCACAAAATAACATGAACAAAGTGTCAATAATTTCAGTGGCTATTTTTTATTACCCAACAAATGAATGTCACAAACCTCCTGTAGGAAGAAATTCTTAAATTCTTATTTCCCAATGGCTTTTATTTCAATTTTCAATCTGTTTGTTGAGTAGACCAAAAAAGAAAAAAAAAACCATAAATAAAGCCAAGCTAGAGAATCTGTGAGATAATTTTTTCCCCTCAGTAAAACAGAATTTGGCAAAAGTTTTTGGGTCATAAAGGTAACTACTGAGAGAAGGCAGGAAGATTTATGGGACATAAATAACAATCT
Organism: Suricata suricatta; assembly: GCF_006229205.1. Classification (NCBI taxonomy): domain Eukaryota; kingdom Metazoa; phylum Chordata; class Mammalia; order Carnivora; family Herpestidae; genus Suricata; species Suricata suricatta. The sequence goes on along the minus strand of NC_043712.1, from coordinate 44,895,156 downwards.
TCCAGCACAGTAATAGTATGTTGCAAACACAAATAAGAAAAACCATTATAAAACATCGAAAAGGATGTTACTTTGCAGGCCTGGGGTACGCTTTCAAGAGGCCATGTTGGTATGAGTGGCCAGCAGGAGTATCTGTGATTATATGAATATGCTGTGTTTACCTGACTGATAGTAAGCTTGCTAATGTGGCTGGCTGGTGTGGAGAGGACCAGTGTGGAAAGGTGGGGATAAAATTGCAGTAACTGAGACAATGTGTTTTTATCCTGCTGTACATTTCCCACAAAGCCAAATAACTGGTAAGATTGGTCTTTGAAAAAACAGCCAGTGACATGGTACACTAATAACCCCAACCTTAAGCCTACAAAATTGTTATATACACTCCTTAGAAGAGTAGTCAAGGCATTCCATGAATAAAAGGAGGGGCAGCTTTTACATTGTCAAATAAGTTTGAAAATGGTAAACATTATGTCCCCACCGAGGATCATCACCCTATAGATTAGTGTATGGAAAGCTCAGAGAAGTCCTGCAGTTAAAAGCTCATTAATTACGGAATAGTTCAGCACTTCCCTAATTTTAGCACTGGCATTGTTTATCAAGGAATTTTTAAATAAACATCGTGTTGTGCTAGTGATCTGAAAAACATACTTGGGGAAATCCTGCAATTGGCACTAAGAAAAAAAATAGAATTACATATATGGTAATAGGAAGGACTAACTTGTTTCAGGGAGACAGACATTTACAATTTTACATCTGCGGAAATGTACTCTTTATGCTTTCTCAGTGCTGATATTTTAGTCATTCGTGAAGAATGTAGTGGAATCTTTGGTTCTGGCTTATGACTAGCTGAAATAATTTTCTTGTTTGATAGCATGGAGCAAGAATCAGTTATTTCATAGTTTTATTTTGCAGATTAAGGCACCAGAGCTAGATCTTATTGTCCGATGAAATCCTTCTCAGGTTTTGTTCTATAGCTTTCAAGTCCTGATGTAGCTTTCTTTTTAACTAAAACTATTTTCTTAATTTGAGCAATTCGCCGGGTTGAAGAAAACTTGTAAGCACTGTTAGTACTTGTCAGGAGTAAATGGGACTCTAGAGATTTCTTTGAAATAGGAAACATTTGAACAGAATATCATCTTGCTTTCAGCTGTTTGTATAGATGCAATTTCTGCAATTCTCTACCTCACAGCTCTAATTCCTCTTCATCTGTGTCTCAGGCTTCCATCAATTATCCTTCTGCTCAAACACACTTGACAAGAGAGGTAGAGTAGGCGCCCTTGCAATATCTTCTGAATGTCACTCAGTAGTGCTGTGTAATCGGGTTCATAAATTTTAGGAAGAAAAACGTAAAACTGAATAGAGGATTCAATCCATATGAATCCACATTGGACAAGGGTAGGGTGAGGAGCATTTTGTAAAATCGACTTTTGATTAGACAGTGGAGATTTTGTAAAACATTAAAAAGCAGTGATTATGGATTTCTATTGGATATATGTATCATATATATGATATATGTGATATTTATATATAAAATAAAATCTTTCTGCAATATACCTTAATGTATGAGAGAATGGGCTGTTTTCAAGATTCAGTTATATTCACCTTACACAGTGTGATTTATCATGTATCTTCTCCACCTAAAAACTTTACAATATAGTTGTTATCCCATCTCATCTCATTGGTGTTGGAAAAAAGGACCTAGTCTGCATGTGTTTAGACACTGGATTCTTGCTGCCTTTCTGAAATTCAAGAGAAATCTGTACTATAGCCTGCAGCTATTTAATATTAAAAGATTAGGAAAAAATAATAGACATTCTTTTCAGACAGTGAAAAATGTTGTTAATTGTATTGATTTGGATTTTTCTGTTACTTGGAGAAAGTTGTTAAAAATTATTCTAATTATTTTTGAACAAAATTTAAAAAACATATTTTTAAAGCTATGCAATATATATTTTTTTCAATTTATACAAAAGCCATGTACTACTCTACTAACTCTTCTTTATTTGTTTTTGAAGTAACACTGGAATTTTATGGGAAATATACTATATGTGTATATTTAGCCTAGATTATTTTTCCCTCAAGTCTAATATATTTATGTTTCCTTTATGGTTTTAGTTACAGAATAAGAGAATCCTGTGTATTAAGCATTGTTTGGAAACAGAATGATGAGTTGATAAAACCTTTTGTCTTAAAATAAGGAATAGAGAAGTTGAGGCATATGACCATAGGCTTTCACTCTACTTTCTCTAGGGCAGATTGCACTGCTCCAGGAATTCTTTAGGCTCACAGTTATAGCAGATAAGCATTATACAATTTCACAAGAAGATCTATATTGACTAATTGAAAGAAATTACTTTAAAAGAATTGAAAGTAATGAGGCCTGAAGGCCCATTTAACATGAACTCTACTGTGTTGAATTCAGAGTCAATCTCCTCCTTTCATTCAACTCTTCAGAGATTAGAGAATTCCAGCCTGTTTTGGAAGAAGTCACTGTCTGGAGCGCAGACAGTGCTTTGCTCTCTGTGTCCATTTAACCTTTGACTTCCCCGAGAGCCTGCCAAGTGTCAGTCAAGGCTCATTGGACTCCGGTGCCTGGAGAATAGGACAGAGCAGCTCACCTCGCCCAGGTCTTGAGACCATCTCCAGATGGCAAAGAACTTCTGAAGTTACGAACTAACTTGCTTGTGATGCAAATTAGTGACCCAGGGCGAGATGCTTCATTAATGTTCCTACTTCCCCGAGCCACCAAGGTGTCAGAAGTAGGACTGCTTACTCTCACATTTTTTCTCTCTGTAATACGTGTTAATGACCATTTATTCTCATAGAGATGGTCCAATCAGTTGCTTGTGGCTAGTTAATAAACTACAAAAGCAGAGATGAAAATTAGATTTCATTTAGAAGAAAACAACGTTTACCATTTTTTGTGGAAATGTGTGAAAAAGCTTTAAAAAAGTCTGTGACTGTATATAAGGTCTCAGAGGAGGCTGTGATTAAAAATAATAAAAAGGAGAAATATGAGTTTCTTTCCACATCACCATTTCATTTTTTTTTATCCAACAAGTGATGAGAAAAATTATGCGAACCCATGCATTTGCCCTGAGTTATGATTGTATTATATTAACCTCAGCTGACAATATCCTATATTGACTTTGGCTTACTTAAAATTCTGCCTCTCGGGTATAAACACACATCTAAAATGGACTCAGCTCATTTCTGTCTTGCTGAGGTCACTTTACCAGTTATTCCCAACTACAGAACTTTAATGTGTACTCTTTTTTCAATATTACATTCTCAGATTTTTGGCACTTGGGAATTTCTCTGTGATGGTTTTATTACTGAATTCAAGATTTGTAGTTATGATCAGCTCTTACGGCTAATAAGATGCTAAGATGAGCTAATAGGATTTTGCTTCTTCTTTTGCTGAGTATGGATGGGATGGTTCTGATTACAGTGAACATTGTCCAGTCATTTGCCAGGAAAATGGGACCATGAAGAATGGGTTGTCTTTTTCCATAAATTACCTCAGCAGAAAAAAAATGCATGACACTTCACTATGGCTGTCATCTTTGAATCCCGGTAGCTCATATGGAAGAAGTAATGATCTTAGCAATGTCTGAGAAAGCTACTTCTGAAATTTCACTACTACAAAGAACAGACACCAGTAATAAAGATATAGGATCAGTAAATATTTGAGCATCTATTTTATGTCCAATGTCTTGTGGATCATTTGTTCAGTTGTATTGCTTTTCAATAGAATACATGAGGACCGTTAGTGCCAGTGTGTGAAACCATAGAGTGTATTTTCTATAACAAATGGGAAGGCTCACTTTTCTGCTCAAATTGACCGAATAAGCTACTTCCAGCAGATATTTAAGTTCTGTGGAATTATTCTTTATTATGTATCAGGGGGACAAAAAAGAAAGGATTCAGAGAGAAGAGATAGGAGTCATTATGTGAGTTTTTGGGAAGTGTGAATGTGGCTGATTCTTTATTCTAGTATGAGCAGTACTTTGAAAGATTAATTTAAGACTAATCCTTAAAAGTTCATAATAGTAGAGGTTGGGATGGATTCCATAAATGAAAAATCATTTTTTGTGGTTATAAAATTGCCAAGTTACAATTTGAAAATTATAAAAAAAGCAGTAAGATTTGAATTCATGGATGAATTCCACATGTTATCAAATCCACGTTTCTTTTCATTTTTTTGACTTATTAATTATAAGAAGGGTACTCTCTAATTGTTGTTAAGAATCAATTACCAGATTATGATACTGATGCAGTTTCTACAATTAATTTGATCAAATAGATACACAGAATTAATACAATTTCAGGTATGTGGAAATATTTATTTTGTTGACAAATACCAGTTGTTAAAACATTCCCTAAACATGACTTGAATATTTAGTTTTGTAAGTTTCCTATTTAGCATGGAGAGCTATGAGGGTCAGATTCTTCTGATCTCTATTAAGATAAGTGAAAATCTTATATAAGGCTGGATTCTTAGAGTTGAGGAAATACTTCTACTGCAAGCATAGGAATAATCTGGGTTTTTAAATTTTGAATTAAATATGTAGATAATCTGAGCTATTGTTAATTTAAAATCAACTTAAAGGATATACACTCTGAGAAATTTCCATAAGTATAAATTTAAGTTAAGATAAATTTAGCTTCACTTATGAACAAAGAGTGGACTTTTAAGAATAAAAATCTATGACATGGAAAATAGCTATGACTTTCACTGATTATATACATTCCATGGCAAATATGTAATTAGAGTCTTGATGTTTCTATATCTGTGTTGAAGATTCTAGCTGCTACCACTAAGGGACGAAAAGAATGAGGCAATTTAATACAGCAACATATCTGCACAGGATGCCTTCTTTGGTGGGTGGGTCATATTTTTGAGGGATGTGATGGAAGGCAGAACAAATAACTGAGAATGAACTTGGACGAGTAGTACCATGGCTAAGTGCTGATTAAGCATGGATGGAGATTAAAAAAAAAAAAGACCATGAAAATGATTTCTAGTCGGTTGACTAAGAAAAATTACTTTCTTGGGAAAGTAAAGTTGGACTCTTATTTACAGTCTCTACTTTGTTGAAGGGCTTTAGTCTGTGCTTCCTCTTAATCCTCGGAGCAATACACATAAGGTGGGTATTTAATAGATGAGAAGGCAGAGGCTCAAAAAGATCAATAATTTGCCTCAGTTAATATAGTGAGGATGTAGAATCCAGATTTGTTTGGCTCCAAGCTCATGTTCTTATTCATGACACATAAAATTAGGTACATGACCAAAAACTACTGCTACTAACTTTTAAAAGTTTTGTTTTGCTTCACTTATGTTTTTATTATTTATCTTTTAAGAATTATTTCTGAAATTTTCACTTGAATTTACTATAATTTCAGTAACTGTTTTGAAAACGTCATTGCTTTATATAGCAGTTCTGCTCACTGTAGCGTCTTTTACCCTCAGATTCCTCATGATTGATACTTTCTTTTGGTTCTTGGTCAGGTGGAGTATGTTCTAAGTAAATATTTCAGTAAGGGTACTTGGATTATACATTTCAAACCTTTGTGGATTTCACAATGTATTTCTGTTGTCTTCCCAAGCAAATACAGCCTGATGGGAAATAATATTTTCCACTTCCCCCTAAATTTGTAAAAATTATCCCAAATATAGTAAGTCAAGAGAAGTTGCTGGCTCATATACTGGTAAGGCTCTGCACCACTTATCAGAACAGCTGGAGAGGAAGGGAGATAATATTTACTGATTACCCATTACAGGACAGTATCTGGCCAAACTCTTAACATGTGCTATCATGTGTAAGGCACATAGAAATCACAATCCAGTCAGTTGTCTCCATTTTATAAATGAGGAAACTGAGGCTCAGAGAGGGGAAAAGACTTTCCTATGAAACACAGCTAGAAGATGTGAAGGCCTTTTTAAGAATTTAGGTTTGTCTTCATCACTTATCTACCAGCTACAAGGGCATGTTTCCTCCCTGATGTTAGTCCTGGTTCTACCACTCACTGGTGTTTCCTGGACACCTCATTTGATTAGCCTGGAATTCAACTTCCTAATCAGGAATATAAGAAGTCTCTTCATCCACTAAGTATATTTGCTTTATTATACACAATGCCTTGTGTTAGAGATGAATTGTGTCCCTGCCTCCCATCCCCTAGATTCATAAATCTAGGCCCTAACCCCCACTACCTTAGAATGTGACTGTGTTCAAAGATAGTGCTTTTAAGGAGGTAATTAAGTTAAAATGAGGCCCTTAGGGCCTTCATTGCTGTACATATTATTCCATTGTACAAATCTATTACAATTTATCTATTGATAAATGTGGAGTTTTATCCAGTTTGGGGTTATTATAAATAATGCTGACATGAATGTTCTTATTTTTGTTGGTACATATATCTGTGTATATACTTTTTGTTAGTATATATGTGGATTACATTCTTTCTTTTTTTGTTTTATTTTTGTTTTATTTATTTTTTAAAATAGTTTATTGTCAAATTGGTTTCCATACAATACCCAGTGCTCATCCCCACAAGTGCCCTCCTCCATTGACATTTTTCCAAAGTGGTTAACCAATTTACATGTCCGCCAGCAGTGATTGAGAATTTTAGATGTGTTACATCTGCGGTGTTCTGAATGTTTATGTACTACTCCACCTCTGCCCCCAATTCATATATTGAAATCCTAGGACCCATTTTGATGGTATTAGGAGGTGGGGCCTTTGGGGGGTATTAGGTCATGAGGGTGGGGCTTTCATGAATGGGATTAATTCCTGGGTCTCTTCTAAGACTCCACACAGTTCCTCCTGCCCCACCTTTCTACCCTTTGAAGAAACAATGAGAAGGTGCTGGCCCTGAACCAGGAATAGAGCCCTCACCAAAACACAACCACACTAGCTCCTAGGTCTTGGAATTCCCAGCCTGCAGAGCTGTGAGAAATAAGTGTTTGTAGTTTATAAACTACTCAGTCAGCGGTAATTTGTTGTAGCAGCCTCTATGGACTAAGACAACCTCCTTGCAAACACTTACCATGGTCAGTCTTTTAATATTAATAATTGGCTGTGCCAGTTTATATTCTTATCAATAGTGCATCGGTGTCCTCTTTCCTCCGTCAGGTAATTGTTAACGGTACAGAAGAGTTGTCCAATTCTTATCAAATTGATTTCTTGCTATTTGAATGTTATGCTACTGTAAGTAGTACATTTTGAAAGCTATAATTTAATTGTGTGTGGCTAGGATATATAAATACAATTTAGTGTTCTATATTGATCAAGTACTCCAAACCCATGTTAAATTCACTTAGTAATTTTAATAATTCGCTGTGGAGTCTTTTGAGTTTCTATGTAAACCAGCTTTGGATATAAATGGTGATAGTGGGCCTCTTCGACCTATTTCCAATCACAGAGATAAGAACCATTTAGCTACCCTTTGTCAGACTAGGGACATGTATTTCTATTTTTTTTCATAATATTTTATTGTCAAATTGTTTTCCATATAACACCCAGTGCTCTTCCCCTTAAGTGCCCTCCCCCATCACCACCACCTCTTTCCCTCCCCTCCCCCTTCCCCTTCAACTCTCAGTTCATTTTCAGCATTCAATAGTCTCTCA
>NC_043712.1:44880340-44887429 GCF_006229205.1 Suricata suricatta | reverse complement strand
ATAGTACTCTCTCCTGATGCTGTATTTTTGGTGTGTGCATTTCTTCCGTTTAAAAAAACAAATCTTGTTAGTCTCTTATTGGTTTATTAATTTTTTTGCTAATTTCTTTAAAGATTTTTTTAAATGTTTATTTATTTTTGAGAGGGGGGGGCAGTCTGAGCTTGGGAGGGAGAGAGGGAATCCCAAGCAGGCTCCAGACCCTGATGCAGAACCTGAAGCAGGTTCCAGGCTCCGAGCTGCCAGCACAGAGCCCCATGTGGGGCTCGAACTCACAGAGAGTGAGATCATGACCTGAGCTGAAGTCGGCTGCCCACCTGACTGAGCCACCCATGTGCCCCTCTCCAGCTGTTTTTAAGATATTTCTTGGTCTTTAGTTTGCAGTAGGTTTTCTCTAAGGTACTTAGGTGTGATTTTCTTGTATTTATCCTGCTTTCCCTTCTTAAGGTTCTGACATATGTAATTTTTAATTTGGGAAAGTTTTTGTCCATTTGATTTGCATATGTTACACTCTTTCAACATATTCTCACTATTTTCCATTTGCCTCTTATAGTATCCTTCATTTTTCTTCTTTGTATTTTCTCTGGCTTTAGTTTGTATATTTCTTTTCGATTAGCTTTTTCTGTTCACTAACATTCCCTTCAGTTACATAGAGCTACTATTAACCCTATGTATTGAAATTTTAATTTCAGTAATTGTATTTTTCATCTAGCATTTATATTTATCATATTTTGTATTCTTAATTTCTCTTTATTTTAATTCTCTATTTATTGACATTAGGAAGGTAATTTGAATTAGGCTTGTTCTTTATTTTTGGAAATAAAATTCCCAGATAGGATTTTTACATAGGTAGTCAATCTTAATTCAAACAAGTAATTCAATAGTAAGTCTAATAATAAGGTCTTGAAAATGATATAGAAATGTGTCCTTAATTAATACATAGTTAGATTAAAAGAGCTTACTGAAAGACGGCCTGTTAAGAAGCCACTTTTATTCATTTGAGAGATTTCCAGTGTTGTTCTTATACTTCTTTTCTTCAACACATTATTGTCTACTTATGTCTAAAATCTTACCATATGTAAATACCCCCAAACAAGAAAAGATAATCTGGGCATTGGTTTACAGAGTTACTGTAAATAAATAGAACAATGGTTTGTGATGACTAGATGAAAAGTAGCAGCTTAAAATTTAATGGAAATAAACATAAAATCCCGATTTTTCATCAATAACTAGCATAGTGACATTTTATATGAAAAATTATAGAAATTTCATTAGCTTACATAATTATTATTTAGCTATCAGTGACAATATTGTGAACCTGTTTCTAAATCTAGCTAATAAACCTAACTTTATAGTGATTAGATCTGTGCATTATAACTCAGTTACATTATAGAAGGCTTGGATTTCATTCATCTCTTCATTCCTTTAGAAAATAATAATTAAATATGTACTAGAGACAAGGCAGAGTCTTTAATTCATTGGGAGCTGTAAAGATATGGCAGATAACCTGCCCTGAACAAAATTACAGTCTAGCAGAGGATACCATCAGGCTTTCAAAATAACTAAAATAGTAGGCTAATAAGCTATCAGTCTACTGAAGGAGATGGAGTCATAAATTGATGTTGTGTTTCATATGAGGGGAGAGCAATTACTTCCAGTTGTGTGAATCACAGATTTCATCAAGGAGGCAGCATTTTATCTGGTGTTAAAAATGTAAAAGTTGGATATGAAAGATGGAAGACAAGACATTCTAGGCAGTGTAGTGGAGTGGGAAGATGATATCCTTTAGAATCAGAAAGATCCCATGTTCAATTCTTGGTTTCACTAACTATGATTCATTACTTGAGTCAGATTTTAAGAGCATGTCTTATTCCCATCATCTAATTCTATCACTCTACATCATTTTCACATCCAAAATCAAAGAATGCATAAACTCTGAGTATAATTTTGTGTTTAAAGAAACTGTGAAAAACCTTCGTGTCTAAGTTTGATTCAGTGATCATCCTATTTTCTATTTAGAAAAGTTAGAAACATAACTATTTTCTTTCTAGATTGCAATGACATATCTTTGGTGGTTAAAAATTGCCAAGTAGTTGTCTTATTCTTGGAAAGAAATCAAGGTAATTAAAAAATTCATAAAGCTATCAAATTCTTATAGTGAGAAGCTCTCTATTTTCTTTATGTTTCTTGTATTATTAAAAGATGATTGTATGTTTTATTAGGGATTCAGAGAAATAGTTAGTGTCTACCCTATTAATTCTGCATAGTTATATGTAATAGTGACATAATATGTTAAAAGAGGTTCTCCCAGTTTCTTTATTATAAAATTAGACTTTAATTCCAAATGCTTAATATTTGTGTTAGGATACTTTTCCTAAACTAAGCTTTTTTGGAAGACTGTTTAATGCTCTTTGTGAATCTCTCTAGCCTCAATCTTAGAGGCACACAATAAATAACTATCCCTTAAATCCAACTTGTCTTGGTGAAACATGAGCTCCAGTAGCAACATATTCTAAAATATGGATCTAGTATTTGTGCTCATTTATACATTTGAATTTGTGATAACCTATGCATACATTTTCTCTGGCTTAAAAAGGGAGGAGGAAGAAGAGAGAGGGTAAAACTCAGTGCTGTCCATGCATGAAATTGGCTTTGGTAATTGGCTTGACAGTACTAAGGTACTAAACTACATTGTTTCATGAAATGTGAGGCTGGGAAAAGAAGGGAGTAATTAGTCAGTCACTTTGACTTTTCCGACATGGCTTAGCATTTATTACTATTTCCCCCATTGCCCTGACCTAAATCAGTGACCTTTAAACTGGAATATATTTCATTCTGTCCCCTTATAACCCCTCCCTTTTCTACCTGCATTGCACTCAAACAAACAAAACACAGACACACAGACACACACACACAGACACACAGACACACACACACACACACACACATTCTGATTCAAAGTATGGAAGGCATCTACTCATCTTTGGAAAAGAGGCTATTTTTAAAAATGTTTATTTATTTTTGAGAGAGAGAGAGAGAGAGAGAGAGAATGAGCAGGGGAGGGGCAGAGAGGGAAGGAGACATAGAATTGAAGCAGGCTCCAGGCTCCGAGCTGCCAGCACAGAGCCCAATGAGGGCTCGAACCACAGACCACAAGATCACGACCTGAACTGAAGTCGGAATGCCCAACTAACTGAGCCATCCAGGAGCCCTGAAAAGGCATTATTTTTAACTCCACTAAAACATTGTTAAATAATGTCTATGACCAAAAAAATGTGCCTTGTTTATCTCAAGAAGTATAAACTGGGCCACTTTATTGTTAAGGTGAGAGGTATAACCTCATTTCTTGTAAATTTAGTTAGATATAATTTTTCTTAAGCCAGTTTTCTTTTTGATAATTAAACAAACTAAAAGAAAAATAGAAACTTTGAGAGGAAAAGAAAAAAATATTTTTCCAATGAAATTATCTTTTTCTTTCGTTTTGCCATAAAGTATGCAGATTTGGAATAGGTTAGTTTTTAAAAGCCAGTCACTACATATGAAATTCAATTTATAGTTTTAAAAATCATTTTTATAGCATATAATACCTGGTGTGAATCAAAATTGTTCCACCCCCCCAAAGGTTTAATACGAGACTTACAAAATCAGAATACTTGAAAATTAGGAGCCAGAATTTCACATTTTTAACATGACCTCAAGATATTAAAAATCTCAGATTCTGCAAACCACTGATTTAAATAGATTATTCTTTCTTAAAGAAAAAATTCTATTGGCATTATTCCACACAAGGATAATGAGACCTTTTTCTGTCCTGCATTTAATTCCTGAATGTTTTTATATAATGAGAAAATGGAGAAATTTTATCAGAATTTTTTGGTGAGAAAATTAAATTCAAGCTGTCACACACTACTTTCTCCTCAAATTCTAGCGGTGAAAATAACTTATATCAATGGAAAACCATGTGGACCTAGCAATGTTCAAACATAAGATCAAAATCTCTGAGAACCAGGAAATGAGTAGAAAAATTATATTAGCAGGACTGAAGTCCCAGACTTTCTGGCGTCTTGGTCCACTACACATAGGGGCAGCCAGGAATGGGATGTGCTAAGGGTGAAGGTAACTAAAAGTTCTCCAGACAAGAGGAAAGGAAGGGAAGGGGCAGATGAAAATTAAATTTACTATTTGAAATTAGGGCTTTTGATGAGAATTTCTTGCAGATAAGGGAGCTAAAAAAGTTTATTTCAGATCACTGCTAGCAGCCTACAGCATTTTCTACATATCATCCAATTGGAAAGATCAACATATTCACCACTTTAGGATGAGGAATTAAAAACCATTCTGATGGTACATGAATGAATTTCTATTCATTTCAGATATTCTCAAGCTCACCAAGAGGCAGAAGCTGTCAAATGCCATCGTAAGACCTGGTTTCATACGAGGTTAGGGGCTAGGAAGAAACAATTGCAAAATTATGAGAAAGAGAGGTAAACACAGAGATTGGAAAAATAGGTGGATAGATTATTGAGCAGCATTAAAAATTTCCCCTAATAATGCAAACTACTTAAAGATCTCTAGTGGCAACAGCAAGAGCCAATACGTTCAAAATTAAAACATAAGCTTGTTCCACATGAAATCAATTTTATGCAACAGTCTGACAAAAACTTCAAAATGCATAGGCTTGGAATTAAAATTCTCAATGAAGTAAATAAAAATAGCTTCCATTTAAAAAGAGGAATAAATTATAAAAGAGTAGAAATGAAACAAGAATAGGTGGATAATAAAGGAACCAGTTAAAAATCTTGGAAATTGGGGGCACCTGGGTGGCTCCGTTGGTTAAGCATTCAACTTTGGCTCAGGTCACGATTTCACAGTTTGTGAGTTTGAGCCCTGTGTAGGGCTCTGTGCTGACAGCTCAGAGCCTGGAGCCTGCTTCAGATTCTGTGTCTCCTCTCTCTGCCCCTCCCCTGCTCATTCTCTCTCTCTCTCTCTCAAATATGATAAATATTTTTTTAAAAATCTCAGGAATTAAAATATATAATGGCAAAAATTAATTAAAATACTATAGGGGCACCTGGGTTATTCAGTTGGTTGAGTGTCTGACTTTGGCTCAGGTTATGATCTCATGGTTTATAGGTTTGAGCCTGGCATTGGGCTCTGTATTGAGAGCTCAGAGCTTAGAGCCTGCTTTGGATTCTGTGTCTCCCTCTCTCTCTGCCTTTTCCCTGGTCACAGTCTGTGTGTGTCTCTCTCTCAAAGATAAAAAAACACTTAAAGAAAGTTCTAATATATGATAGATGAGATACACGCAAGAATGACAGTAGTCAAAAAAAGAATTAGTGAATTAGAAGGTGTTACTGAGAAAAATATCCAGAATACAAAAGAGAAACATAATTAAAAATTTCAAAATTACCATAAGAGATGTAGAGAATAGACTGACAGACACCAATACATGTGGTAGAGATGCATAATTAGAAGAAATAATGCCTACACATTTTTCAAAAATAAAGTCATGTCATGAATCGACAAATTTAAAAGAGATGCACAATACTATATAAGATAATCACAAATACAAAAATAAGCCTATGCTTAGACACTGCTTGATTCAAGAACATCAGGTTTAAAATGTGAAAATCCCAAAAACTTCTAGAGAGAATATTAGGCTACATAGAAGAGAATAGCAGTTGGTCCTCAAACACCTTTCTTAGCAATAATTAATAGTAGGAGATAACAGAGTAATATCTTCAAAGTAATGAGAATAAATATTATCAGCTTCCAATTACTTGAGAAAAAGGGAAGAGTTGGGGACCCCTGGGTGGCTCAGTCAGTTAACCAACTGACTTCGGCTCTGGTCATGTTCTCTCGGCTAGTGAGTTTGAGCCCTACACTGCGCTCTGTGCTGAGAGATCAGAGTCTAGAGTCTGCTTCACATTCTGTCTCTCCTTCTCTTTCTCTGTCCCTGCCCCATGTGTACTCTGTCTCTTTCTCTCTCTCAAATAAAAATAAACATTAAAACATTTTTAAGAAAAAAATTTTTAAAAAAAGAAAAAGAGAAGAGTAAAAACATCTTAGACAAAGTATGAATGTTGATAACACATAGACTATCACTAAAAGAATCATGAAAAGATGTACCATAACAAAAAGAAAAGTAAATGTAGAGGAAATATATGAAAAAGAAAATAAGGACAACCATATAAATTGATAAAATTCAATTAAATATTGCTAAAAGAATGGTATCCACTAAATTTTATGTGTTAGAAAGGTAAAAATACATTTGGAAAACCTAGCCTTTGTAAACTCTCATTGAATAGTTACTATACATGGCCCACTCTCAGGGAAGGATTGAAACATTGGGTAAGGCTGCACTATTTGGCTGAAGGTGATCCTTAGAGATATAGTTGCAAGCCATAAGCAGCCAACACACCTGCAGGTGAGGGAAAGTATGCAGAATGAATGATTTGGTCTTGAAAGAGGATCTGGATCCTGCCACCCATATCCTACAAACATTTGTGAAGCAAAATCTTAAAACTTAGAGAAGAAAATATAGGGCACTGTATGATATCAGGACAGACATATTTTTGGTGGAAAAGAAACAGAAAATGAATAAACCAGAAAGGTTTAAGTATTTAAATTAAGTGGGACCTCATCAAGATAAAAAGCTTCTGCAAGGCAAAGGAAACAATAAAAAAAACTAATAGGCAACCGACAGAATGGGGAAAGAGAGTGGCAAATGGCATATTAGATAAAGGGCTAGTATCCAAAATATACAAGGAGCTCACTAAAATACATACACGAAAAATGAATGATCCAGTGAAGAAATGGGCAGAAGACCTGAATAGACACTTTTCCAAAGAGGACATCCAGATGGCCAACAGGCACATGAAACGATGCTCAGTGTCACTCATCATCAGGGAAATTCAAATCAAAACCACACTGAGATACCACCTCACACCAGTCAGAGTCGCTAAAATGAACAAATCAAAAGACTATAGATGCTGGCGAGGGTGTGGAGAGACGGGTACCCTCCTACACTGTTGGTGGGAATGTAAACTGGTGCAGCCGCTCTGGAAAACAGTGTGGAGGTTCCTCAAAGAA
>NC_043712.1:44865130-44880240 GCF_006229205.1 Suricata suricatta | reverse complement strand
GCCTAAATGTCCATCAACTGATGAATGGATCAAGAAGATGTGGTATTTATATACAATGGAGTACTACATGGCAATGAGAAAGAATGACATATGGCCATTTGTAGGAAAGTGGATGGATCTTGAGGGTGTCATGCTAAGCGAAATAAGTCAGGCAGAGAAGGATAGATGATACCATATGTTTGCATTCATAGGTCTAACAGGAGAGACCTGGCAGGGGACCATGGGGAGAGGAAGGGGAAAAGAGAGCAGGGGAGAGTGAGGGACACAGATCAAGGGAGACTACTGAATACTGAAGATGAACCATGGACTGAAAGGGGAGGGGGAGGGAAGGAGGAGGTGCTGGTCATGGTGAGGGGCACTTGTGGGGAGAAGCACTGGGTGTTATATGGAAACCAATTTGACAATAAACTATTATAAAACAAAACAAATAAAAAAAAAACCCTTCTGTTTAACAAAGTTAAAACTAAGCTATGTCAGAGGCAGACAAAAAACAAACCAAAAGATATCTGTAATATATATAACTATTTAAGAGAAGTACTCATTAGAATGTATCAGACATACGAAGTCAATAAGAAAAAAGACAACACTCATAAAAAACTTGGATGACCAATAAACTTAAAAGATACTGTGTAGGCACCAGAGCTATTGGATTAAGGCCCATCAAATTACCTCAGTATAGCTCAATTTACTGTTTAAAAACCCTAATCTCCAAATATAGTCAATGTCTGAACTAGGGGTTAGAACTTGAAATTTTGGAGAACACAATTCAGCCTATAACAGCAGGGAAATTTTTAGAAGGCTGTGAGGATCTAGAGAAATGGGAGCTCAATACATTGCTCATAGAAATGTAAATCAGTAAACCCATGTAGGAGAGCAATTTGATAATAAATGAATTTAAAGGCATGCTTATCTTCCATTCTGCAATTCTACCTTTAAATATTTATCCAAAAAAACTTTTGCACATGGGCACGAATTGATAGATACAAGAATGTCCATCATGATATATACATATAGAATACTACTCAAAATAAATGATGTAGGACTATAAAAAACCAAAATATTAAATGAAAAGATAAATTGCAGAGTTTTACATGTATCATGCTGTCTATAAGAAGACTTTAAAATACACTGTTTATTGCTTTGCCTACTAACATGCAGAATAGCTCAAAATACATATACTGTTGCTAAACACTAAATCCAGAGTATTATTTACATCTTGAGAGGGAAGGTGTGAGGATATTTGGATCATGGATGGGTGCCCAAGAGTAGTTGGCAAAACAATGCCTCCCCCCCCAAAACCTGTGAATATGTTGTATTACATGGCCAAGGGGAATTAAGGCTGCAGATTAAGATTGCTAATGGGTGATTTTAAAATAAGGAGATTATCCTGGAGAATCTGGGTAGGCCCAATATAATCACAAAGGTCCTTAAAAGTGAAAGAGGGAGGCAGAAAAGTCAGTATCAGAACATTGCAATATGAGAAACACTTGGCTGGTATTGCTGATTTTGAAAATGGAAGGGGTCACAAACCAAGGAATGCAAGCAACTTTTGAAAGCTGGAGCAAGTAAGGACAATGGATTCTCCTCTAGAACCTCTATCTAGAAGGAACATAGCCCTATAAACACCATAGTTTTTACTCAGTGAGATCTATGTCAGACATTAGAACAAATCTGTAAAAGCAGCCAGATCCTGGAACTCCAAACTTTACTTAATATTTTGGATCCCATGGGTACTCTCATGGCAGAATTTTTACTGTATGTTTTTATATGATCTTCCTTGTTTTACATTATTCTCCTTGCTTGCTTAATGGTTAACTTTAGCATTCTCTGATCATGTACTGTCTTTGTTCACAACCTAAGGCAGCTTCTTATGTAAGTAGGATCATGCATTATGACCTCTTTTGTTGGATCTGGTGGTCGATTACTTTTTAGGGTTGGTGTGTTTCATCCCATGTTACAACTTACGTTTTCATTTTACTGTCGACAGTTATTTTGGTTATTTCTGGCACTTGGTTATAATAAACAAAGGAATTTGGAACATTCTTGAACATGTATCTTGGTATATAAATACACACATTTTTCTTAGATATATACGTAGGATTGGAATTGATGGGTCATAACTTTGCCAGTGCAGTTTTCCAAAAGAGTTTTACCAGCTTACACTCCAGTTAGTAACACATGAGAATTCCAGGTGCTCTGTATTTTTACCAACACTTGGATTGATCAATCTTTTTTTTTTTAGCCATTGTGGTTGATGTGTAAAAGTATTTCACCATTGTTTTAATTTAAATATTCTTGATGACTAATAATGTATCTTTTTATATATGTAAATAGCCATTGCATATCTTTCTTATAGGTACCACTTTAAGAAATATACCCATTAAAAGTTGAGATGTCTGTCTTTCTTAATGATTTTTTAGGAGTTTTTTTTTTAATGTTTTCTGAATGTGAACCCTTTTATCAGTTATATTTTCTTTCTGTGTGGCTTACATGTTCACTTTCTTAATTGTGCTTTGGATGGCCACAATATCCTAACTTTAATGAAATTCCATTTCTCAATTTTTTTCTTTAATGGTTAGTGATTTTCTGTGTTCTTTTATGAAAATTTTGCCCAGCCCAAAGTCATGACAATATTTTCTTTTTTTTTAATTCTAAAAGATTTATTATTTAACATCTAGGTCCATGATCCATATCAAATTAATGTGTTTTTTATATGAAACTAATTTGGGTATGATATGAAGTAGGTATAGTTTATTCTTTCCCATTTATATATCCAATTATTCTAACACCATTATTTGAAAACCATCCTTCCTATATAAAAAGTAAAGATACATGTAAAGTAAATTAGATGACCATTTATGTGTCTTTGGACTCTAGTTTGTTCCACTGGGGTACTTGTATATCATTTTGCAAATACCACATTATCTTAATTAAAGTTGCTTCCAATAAGTCTTGAAGTCTGGTATCTTTTGGGTTTTTTTTTGTTGTTGTTGTTGTTCAAGATTGCCTTGCTACTTTAGGTCCTTTTAATTTCATATATATTTTAGAATCAACTTGTTATTTCTCTTTCACATAATAAACACGTTGATATTTTGAGTAGGATTGCATTGATAGATTAATAGATTAATTTGAAGAGAATTGAAATTTTAACAACAGTCTTTTAATCGATGAGTATTGCATCTTTTTACATTTGTTTAGGTTTCTTAAATTCCTCTTAGTAACATTTTATGGTTTTTCACTGTATATATCTTTTATAGATTTTATTAGATCTATTCCTATATATTTTAAATTTGGATGCTAAATAAATGATATTCTTTTTAAAATTACATTTTCCAATTGTTTCTTGCAAGTGTATAAAAATGCATTTTGTATATTGAACTCATATTTATAGACCATTAATTCACTATGTCTACTAATTTACTTACTAATCCTAATACTTGTGGATTTTTTTAGGTTTCTTATGTACCCATTCATATCCTTTTCAAGTTTAAAAGCTTTTATTCATTTGTCTTGTGTTAGTGAGAGTATAATATTGAATAGAAATGGTGATGTGAATATCTTTATCATGTTTCTTAACTAAAAGGAAGAGTATAAATATTTTGCCATTAAATAAGATGCTAACTGTAGGATTTTTGTTGCTAATTTTTCTTAGATTTAGATAGTTTCCTTCTATCTATCTAGTAGATATCTCCTATCTACTAGTATGCTAGCTTTTATCATGAACAAGGTTTAGATTTTATCAAATAACTTCTATGCATATATTTAATTTTTAAAAATTTAATTTTTAAACTTCTATTAACATAGTGAATTACACTAATTATATATGTTAATCCAAACTTACCCTCCTTCTTGGTAATGATATATTTCATATATTACTGAATTCAACTTAATATCTTGAATTTGAATTTCTTTTTGAATTTGAATTTATTTTTATAAGCTTTTGAATTTATTCAAAAGACCTTTGAATTTATTTTTATAAGCCATATTGTCTTATGTTTTCCTTTTATGTAATGTCTTTGCCAGGTTTTGGTATCAGATATATGCTGGTATCTGGGATGATGGAAAGTATTCTCCCTTTCTGTATTCTTTGCGAGAGTTTATATAACGTATATGGGTTTTTTTTTTTTTTTAATATCCATTTATTTTTGAGAGAGACAGACATTGTGCAAGCGGGGGAGGGGCAGAGAGAGGTGGGAGACCTGGAATCTGAAGCAGGCTCCAGGCTCTGAGCTGTCAGCCCAGAGCCTGACATAGGGCTCGAACTCATGAACCATGAGATCATGACTTGAGCCAAAGTCTGACCCTCAACAGACAGAGTCACCCAGGTGCTCCTATATGGTTTTCTAAAAAGTTTAATTATTTTGAGAGAGAGAGAGAGACAGAGAGACAGTGTGTGTGTGTGTGTATGTGGGTGTGTGTGTGTGTGTTGTGTGTGTCTGTGTGTGTGTGTCTGTGTGAATGGGGGAGGGACAGAGAGAGAGCGAGAGAAAACCCCAAGCAGGCTCTGCACTATCAGCAAGGAGCCCCATGGGACTTGAGCTCATGAAAGGTGAGATCATGACCTGAGCTGAAATCAAGGGTCAGAGGCTTAATCAACACAGTCACCCAGACACCCCTATATGGGTTTTTTGTTTGTTTGTTTGTTTTTGTTTTAATGTATTGTAGAATTCACTACTGAATCCAACTGAGCCTGGAGTATTCTTTGTGGGAATTTTTAAAAGTATCATTGAGATTTAATTGACATGCAGTAAATTATATTGCAAAACATTTTGATAATTTGACAAATGTATGTACCATGTATTTTCTCATGATCCTTTAAAACTCCTCCTAACTCTCCACTTCCCTGGCCCCAGACAGCTATCAATATGCCTTCTGTATCTTTGTAGTAGTTTATATTTTCTAGAATTTTATATAAATGTACTCATGTAGTATATGTTCTTTTTAGCCTGGCTTCTTTCATTGAGCATAATCACTTAGATATTCATCATGGTATAGTGTGTAACAATGGTTTGTTCCTTTTTATTGCTCGGTAGTATTCCATTGTACAGATATATTACATTAATTCACTTACCCTTTGTTGGGTTGCTTTTGGTTTTTGCTTATTACAAATCAACTTACTATGAACTTTTATGTGCAAGACTTTTTATGGTCATTTGCTTTTATTTTTCTTGGGTAGATACCAAGGAGTGGAATGACTAGACTGATTGATTGGTAAATATATAAAATTTTAGAAAGTGCTAAGCTGTTTTCCAAAGGCGTTGTGTCATTTATATTGCTACCAGCAGCATATGAGGGTCCAGTCTCCACACCCTCATGAATACACTTGGTATAGTCAGTCTTTCAAATTTTAGCTATTTTAATAGATGTGTAGTAGTATCTTATTGTGATTTTAATTTGTATTTCTTTAATGTCTAATAATGTTAAGCATCTTGTCATATGCTCCTTTACTATCTGTATATCTTTTCTGATGAGATGTATATTCAGATCTTTCGCTCATTAAAATGAGCTATTTTATTATTATTGACTTTTTAGTGTTATTTGTATATTTTGGAGACAAGTTTTTTTTTATCATGTGTGTAATTTATAATTTTTTTCTCCTATATAGCTTGTCATTATACATATATTAGGCTGTTTGGAGTTCTAATGGCGGTCTCTGGTGCTATGTTAATTTTTAAACATTGTTTTTTAAATGTTTATTTATTTTTGAGAGAGGGACAGAGTGCAAGTAGGGGAGGGGCAAAGAGATAGGGAGACACAGAATCTGAATTAGGCTCCAGGCTCTGAGCTGACGCAGGGCCCGAACTCATGAACCTCAAGATCATGACCTGAGCCAAAGTCAGATGCTCAACTGAGCCACCCAGGAGCTCTCAAAAATTCTTTTTTATTCTGTGTTTTATTTGGGGTGTTTTTTATTGCTATTTCTTTAAATCTTCTGGTTATTTTATCTATTGTATTTTTAAATCTTTCAAATTATAATTTTATATCTTCTAAATCTCATTAATTGGTCATATTACCCACCTTCACACAACTGATAATCTTTGATTGGATGTCAGATATTGTGAATTTTGTCTTTTTATTTCCAGATACTCTTCTCTTCTTATAAATATTCTTGACCTTTTCCTGGGCTATCAGTAAATTACTTGGAAATAGTTTGGTCCTTTTAAGTATTGCTTTTGAGATTTGTGAGGTGGGACTGGAGCCATGCTCAGTCTAGAGTTAAATTTTCCTCACTCCCGGAATAAACCCTTCTGTGTACTCCAGGAATTAGGGGTTCCCCCCCCCTTTTTTTTAAGTGGCACTATTCCTGGATCTGTTTGAATATCAAGTCTTAGTATCTACAACCCTTTCAGCTTTGTTTCCTTGGCCTAAGATAGTTTCCTCACATGGTTGTGCTGATCGGATTCATCTGAAAATTTTGAAGGGGACTGTACAGTTCTCTGACGTTCTTTTTATTGCTCTTTCCTCCCGACACATTTTCCCAGCAAACTCTCACTGACTTGGTGTCTCCAGATTTCCAGCACTGTCTCTTCATCTCAGGGAGTCTACTGGACTCTGCCTGGGTTTTCTCTTCCCAAGTAGATACCTAGAAAGTCTCGAAAAGCAGTGAATTTGGGTAATGGTGTGGCTCATCCCATTTCTTTTGGTTTCCCTGTAATCGCTGTTGGTAGGTGCTTGAAAACGCGTGTTTCACATATTTTGTTGTTTTACTGACTGATTTAAGAAGAAGGTAAACAGTAGAGATGAGGAAGGTTTTAACTATAAATTAAATTTCTTTAATTGATAAATGATAATTTAGATGTTTTTCTTGTTTTAGCTTTGCTGTTTTATAGTTTTCAAGGAGTTCTTCCATTTCAACTAAATTTCAAACTCATTGGCATATAGTCGTTCATTATATCCCCCTGCTCCCTTTTTATTATGTTAACAAATTTTAGTAATGTTGCCTTTTTATCCTGATTTTGATAATATGAGGTCCCTCCTCCCTCTCCCCCTACCAGGGGATAATTAATCATAATATTTGAGAGTCCTTCTCTATTCAGCCCAATATGTGAGTAATATTTGGATCTGCTTCTGCTATTTTCCTCTCTTGATTATTGGTTATTCATCTATCTCTTCATAAGACTTTTAGGAATTTTCTCTGCATTTAAAAGCCTCTTGATCTAGCCTCCCAGCTTGCCATTCTGCTTGTAGGACACAGCAAATGGGGATATTTGGGCTCAAGTTTTGTTCTTCACCAGTTTCTTCACCAGCCAACCCCATTAGGCTGCCAAATGCTATGCTATTGAGTCTTTCTACCTGGGAAAAGCTGATCTTCAGCCATGACCAGAATCAGAAAACCCCCAGGGAAGAAAATGGTCAGGAGTGTTTCCTCATATAGTGTATTCATTTCCTGTGGGTGCTTTAATGAATACCACAAATTACGTGGCTTAAATAAGAGAAATTTATTTTCTCACAGTTCTGGAGGATAGGTTCCCCCCTTACCTCGTGTTTACTTGATAACATTTGCCAAGTCTCTATTAATATGGTCACATTCATAGGTACTGTGTGTAGGTCTTCAACATATCTTAAAAAATATTTTTTTTACATTTATTTATTTTTGAGAGACAGTGAGATAGAGTGTGATCAGGAGAGGGGCAGATAGAGAAGGAGACACAGAATCTGAAGCAGGCTCTCTAAGGACGCAGGTCCGATTCAGCCTTCCCCTGTACTTAAAGGGGAAGGTGCCGGCTTCTCCATATGAAACGGCACACATTAAGGAGGGACAACTTCTGTGGCGCCCAATCAGGAGAGGCCAGCTGACACCTTTTACTTTTCCAGGGGTGGGCCTAGTCAGACCCTACTAAGGGTCCTGGGCCCACTCTGACTGGTCAATAATCTAAATGTTGTGATTGGCTCCCACAACTGCCAGTGTTGATAGGGGGGTAGGGATTGGATTGCTGTGCCTGTGTCGTCATTTCCTGTACTCCCCTTCCCAAACTCATAAAAGCCCTACCCTGCCTTTGTTTGGGGCTCTCTCTCTCTCCATGTGGCCAGCGGGTTGGTGGAGTCTATGAGCCTGAGCTTAAGCCCGTAATAAAGCCCTTTGCATTTGCAGGTGTGACTCGGTCTCCCTGGTAGTCTCTGGTCTTTTTTTGGGGCAATATTACAAACTTGGGTGTAACAGCTCCAGGCTTTGAGCAAGCATTCAACACAGAGCCTGACACGGGGCTCAAACCCACAAACCGTGAGATCTTGAGCTGAGGTGAAGTTGGACACTTAACCAACTGAGCCACCCAGGCACCCCATTCAGTGTATCTTTTTGAGGGACACAATTTAACACATAATCCCTGGAGAGGACCTTTTTTTAACCTCCAGAATTTTAACTCATCTAGTGTTCTTTGCTTTCAAATTTCTCCAGTTTTCCTTGTTAAAGACTTCTGCCAATTTACCAATTTTTTTCCTACTTGCTGCTATCTGCAACTTACTATATCCACTCAGAAACAAGTCTATTGATATTTTCCACATCATTTTAATAGCCTTTGTGTTTAGTGTTAATTTATTTCAGGTTTTGACAATAGTTTGAATCTTAGTTCAATTTTTGGTCTTGTGAATTATTATATTTGTGTTTTCATGAGCATTTTAGTGGATGTTATGGTAGAACTTCAGGAAGGGGCAGTTGGCTAATTTATAGTCACTGGTATTGGAGTACTCTATGTTTTAGACATTGTATTAAGCACTGAGTAGGCATTATATCATTTGCTTTACACAATAAGCTTATAAATTTACATTCATCATATGTACTGTGGTTATTGTGATAATTTTAGGTCATATTAAAACATTCACTTAATATTTGGTATAAGAAGATATCAAAGCTTGTTTTTCTCATGTTATAACTTAAATATATTACATAAGAATATTAGAGCCATGTTTATAAATACATTGCTTATCTTACTGTATTAGCAGTTCAGATTTCTAAATTTCTTGCTAGACTATGAACTATTTTAGGACAGAGACCAAATCTTACCCATTTTTGTATTACCAATACCTAGCACATAACATAATAGCATATTATATATATGTGTATATATATGTGTGTGTGTATATATATATATGTATATATATAAAATAGTTTTTTGGATAGATAAAATGGGAAATATTACATATTATATAACATTTAAATTATAAAAATGTATTTGTTTGCTAATATGAATGACTCAAGTTAGTCATAAAACTCTGTGCCAAACTGGAAAGTATTGGACACACCTGTTGTCATTTCCACACTTGTGCCCAGGGCAGCCATCAATAATCAGTTAAAGAACTCTTTCCCCCTAAACATAAAGAGGTAAAAAATTACCTCTATAGCCATGCAGTTCAGGCAGCCACTACCAAATTATGTAAGTTTACCTATTCACAGAGTATTACTGACCACTTCTGGTAGAGCAGTAGGAGTGGTGGGCTGGGTGTCTGGAAACACAGGATAGAGCCTGGCTTTGAAGTTTAGTAGGTACGTGATTTTAAGCTTATTAATTTTTTAGTTCTCCATTCCTTCATCTGTAAGATGGGAGTCATAGTAGCTGTGTGGTTTAAAGGACCAAAAAAGGACAGAAATGCATCTATATACTGAAGAGAGCCTATGAGTAAGGCTCTCCAGTCACAAGTCTGGGGTCAGGCTCTTGTAAGATAGATGAACTTTAACAACTGGGCAAACCCTGTGATGACAGAATTTGCATTTTTTTGTTTTATATTTTGTTTTCCTCCTTATCCTCAGCATAGCACCTACTTAGTAAATACACAAGTGGTATTTGTTGAATTAAATGGTTTGTCATATAGATTATACCTGATGCCCCTTTTTGTTTGTGTATTCTGTATTTCTTGGCAACAAATGTATAAGTGCTTCAAATGTTAAAGGGTACATTTGTAAAAGACAATTTTTAAATTCTGGCTAGATTACCACTATGAAGCTGCTGAAGCAGAAGAGACTTTATTGATATTAAAACTAGGTAACAGTTGTCAGGGTTAGATTTTTCAGTAGGGAGTCAAAATTTACAGTGAGGACTCTAAATCTCTGATGGACTAAATAATAATCATTTACATATTAACATTAGATAGGCCACCCCACCCAGTTTGTTTTAAAAGTATTTACTAGGGGGCCTGGGCTCAGTCGGTTGAGTGTCCAACTCTTGGTTTTGCTTTAGTCATGATCCCAGGGTCATGAGAAAGAGCCCGCATTGGGCTATGCGCTAGGTGTGGAGCCTGCTTAAGATTCTCTCTCTCCCTGGGGTGCCTGGGTGGCTTAATCAGTTGAGCGTCTGGCTTCAGCTCCTGTCATGGCCTCCAGGTTGGTGGGTTCGAGCCCCATGTCTGGGTCTGTGCTGACAGCTAGCTAAGAGCCTGGAGCCTGTCTTCAGATTCTGTGTCCTCCTCTCTCTCTGACCCTCCCCTGCTCACACACTCACTCTCTCTCTCTCTCTCTCTCTCTCTCTCTCTCTCTCAAAATTAAATAAAACATTTTTAAAAATTGAAAAAAAAGATTCTCTTCCTCCCTTTGCCCTTCCCCTGCTCACAGTCTTTCTCTAATCTCTCTCTCAAAAAAAATTAAATTAAAAAACTACTTGCTTAATAATTCTAACATATATATAGCACCATTTTTTGACAGTGATACATTGGTCCTTCCCCCATGCCCTCTTCTTTGGAAAATTGGCAAGATGATACTTGCTGGTTATCTAGCAAGAAACACTCCTTTGTCGCTACTTTGTAAGAATGATTTGGCCAGAACTTCTATCCAATAGTTCATTACTTGGATGCCTCTGGATGCAGGCAAATGATGACTTTAATGCATTTTGTGGTTATTTTTTCTGTTTTAGAACACTATGGTTTAAACCTGTTGTAAGGAGATTAAGTTAATTTTCAGGTTTCTTTATTTCCTCAATAGGCCGCTAGATAGAATATTTTTTGACATGTACATTCTGCTGTCAGTTTGAATCTTACATCTGCATCTGAAAAAAATTCAAACAGCATAATAATTATGCTGGTGAACTTGAGCAAATTTTAAAGCTTTTCTTCTGTTAATGGAAGATATTCCCTACTTTTTTTTCTTTCTTTTGACTGTGAAAGATTCAGGTCAGCAAAGATATACCAGGATGCATATTGTTGCAGATTTCCTTCATTGTTACCTGTTGGCTTGGCATGCATTGTCAGATGTGAAAAAGACAATGACCGTTTCTTTTAATTTCCTTTTCCTGTCCTTTTACCTGTTTGGTGTGTGTTTGTGGCAAAATATCATTCATGGTGTGTGTGTGTGTGTGTTTGCGTGTGCGTGTTTGAGACACAAAGGAGAGAGAAAGCTGAAAGGTAGGTATATCTCTTTTACTTTCCTTAGGCAAAACTGTTTTCCTATTTCATCTTAGATCTGCTCAGTGTTAACAGCAAGTCCTAAATCATGACTTTTTGAACAATACATTTCCAAACGAATCTATGCCCTAACTTCCTGTTAGAATGTTCCGATTTTATGGATTAACATCCCTTGTCTTTCTAGCTGCAGGAGTTTTTGGATTTGTAGACTTGTGGATGTGAGGGAACTATGTTATAGTCAAAACTAAAGGTGTCTTTATTCACCTATAATTATTTAAATTCCAATTTCTTAATATAACTGCACAATAAATACATAGGCTTTGTTGCTTAGAGAGCAGCATCATTTTTTCTTTCTAAGATTAAGCATTGAGCTTCATATACTCATAGAATGTTAGGGTTACAACACCTTCCAAGATAATTTCTTTAACATTTCTCTTTTACAGATGAAAGAATTGTAGATAGGAGCAAGCCAATGATTGTGCCAAAGATCTCACTGCTTCAGTAGTGACAAGGACCCTATGAAATACTAGATCTCACATTTCATAGTCTGTTCTGTTTTCTGACGTATCGCATACCACCTCATAGGATTTCCATACACATCTCCAGAAATGAGCCTCAGGCTCTCCCTGCATAGCCCCCACTACCTCCCAGGGAAATAGGATTGTAGCTTGAAGTTTCCCTGACTTTTGTAGTTTAAAAAAATGTCTGTTCTCCCTTTATGATGCAGTGAAAAGAGCTTTTACTTGGAATCATTTATTTAACCATTTTTATTGAATGCCTTCTCTGTGCCAAGCAGGAAACCAGCAGGACCTGGGAATACAAAGTGAATGGGGGATGTGAGTGATCCCGGTGTTTATAGTCCGTTTGAACATCTAATCTTGCCACTCACCAGTTGTCTCTCTTAGGCAAATCATTTCACCTCTCTGAAACTCTACTTTCAGATCTTAAAAATAAGGGCTAATGGTCGTTTTGAAAGTTGTGAGGATTAATTAAGATTAAAAAAAGGTAAATGTCTTGGCATATTTCTGACAAATAGTAGGCATTCACTCAACATATGTTAGTATCTTCCCTCCTGCATCCGAGGGTTACTGTGAGAATCAAATACGATAATGAACTTGAAAATGCTTTGTGAATTGTAAACATAGTCATAGACAAAGTTAGAATTACAAGGAGTTAACACATGCTACCACTGTATTCACCTTGCTAGTTCAAGTCAAATGAGAAAAGAGGCAGACATCTCGAGATCAAAGTAGCAACCTAATTACAGATTAAAGCTATATTGAAGAGTGTAGTTTTGATGTGGTTCCCAATGCTTTACTCTAGTATTACATTTACCCACTCAGGCATCTTCAGAAAGGGTCCGTGCAAGTCTTACCCACTGGGAAAGGTAACGTGCATCCTGTACGGAGGCCCGGAGAAGTCTGGAGCAGAGTTGCACATGGACAGTTCTGTTTTTATTTTTAATTTTTTTTACACATATTTATTTTTTAGACACAGAGAGGCGCAGAGCACAAGTGGAGGAGAGGCAGAGAGAGAGGGAGACACAGAATCCGAAGCAGGCTCCAGGCTCTGAGCAGTCAGCACAGAGCCTGACACGGGGCTTGAACCCATGAACCATGAGATCATGACCTGAACCGAAGTCGTAACCAACTGAGCCCCCCAGGCGTCCCAGGACAGTTCTGTTTTCCAACACAGCAGTTGGGTAAATCACTCTACTTTATGTGGTAAAGAAATTTAAAAAAAAAAAGCTATTTTGGGGGGAAGTCTATCTGCCTGGAAGGGAAACATGAGGACTGAACAACGGATACACACATTGCTGTGAAGAAACTCAAATTTAGTTTCCCTCTGCTAACCTCCCATTTTTACTTAAGGTTTTGGAAATAGCTATATCAGATATTAAAATACCTTTGTATTTCCTTCAAAGCTGGTTAAAACGCCTTTACCAGCTTATGATATGTTCAGTGAAAAATGCAGATTAGGAAATTCTGCCCTAGTACAGTGTATAATATATTCTGTATGTGTAATGTATATTGTATGTATGGTATGTGTGTTGTGTTGTATGTGTGTTTGTATACCTAAAAATGTATATTTATGGAGGAAATGGAGAGTAAAATTACGTTACATGCTTAATGTGACCATTTTCAGGTGTGATTATGGGTGCTGATGTTTATTATGGTTTGTTTTTTACTTTTTAGAATTTGTGAATCATGTGTTTTTATAAAGTTGACAGTCTCTTTCCCCCTCCAAAAAAAAAAAAAAACAACTAAAAAAATCACAAATCAAAACCAAACCCACCTCTATGGTTTTTTACCCCCTGATTTTTGCAAAGTTTTATAATTTTCCCTTTTCAGTTTTCTCAATACAAACTCACTCTGTACATGTAACAGGGATGGAAGAAAGATTTACCTGGAGACTAATCAAATATTATTAAATTTCAAATTGCAAATATTACAGGTGACAGTGTCACTCCTAAATACCTGCCTTTTAATTACTTGAGAATAATGATGAGTCATGAAAGTAAAGTCAACAATTCTTATTCCTTTTCTTGATCAGCATGCGAGAGAGCCATCTGTAATTACAGTTCCACGAAATGTATGTTTATATTCGTTGCCTATATTTTCTATTGTTTTTTGAAACTATTCTTGTCAGACTGCAGATGCTCTTTGTATACCAGAGAAATATTAGAAAATATTTGTATATTCAAGAAGTATTAGTCCATTGTAATTTGAATTTGAATTATTTTCTCACTTTGTTATTTTGCTGATAATCTTTGACATAAATTTTGGTGAGTTTTTTTGTTATATAGATTATATTTTAAAAATTAGGCCCAATTTAACCATCTTTTCTTTTATAGCTTCTGTTTCTATTCTTAAAAACACTTCCACTCCTGGGTTATGAAACTAGTTTTCCCCCATATTTTCTACTGAACGGCTATGTTTTCATTTTCACATTAAATATTGATATATTGGAGTGTTTATTAGAATAAGATATGGGGTATGGATGCAATTATTTTTCCCCCAGATGGCTCTCTAGATTTACAGCATCATTTATGGAATAATCAGTCATTGCCTTATCCTTATTTTATACTAAATGTTTATATGCATGTGTATTTATTTCCTGACTCCTATTTTGTATTCAAGGCTCCAATTTTTAAAAAGTTATCATCATTTAAAGTTATGTTGTTATGTTTTGTATTTTAGAAGATGGTTAGTTAAATCCCATCTCTTTGTTCCCAGAATACAGCTAAAAGTGAACTCAAGAGTTGGTGTTTGCTGGAAAAATCACACATATATCTATTATCTTTTATTCCAACAACTTCAGCAGTTTTTTTGTTTTGGTCAATATTATAGCTTTTGCTATCTTGGAAATGTGCCACTTAAAATGACATTTAGTCAAGCGCCTATGATGCAATTGATCTTTCAATTATTAGCAATCTGGAATGCAGCTGGGTTTCAAGTAGAAGGAAAAGTCAAGGATAGGCAACTTCCTTATGTAAAACTGATTGTTATCATAGGAAAGCAGGGACAGAACAAGGGGCTTTGGAGAAATATACATCCTTTATCTTTTGATGAGACAACTTTTCAGATATTTTGGGACTGAGAAATATTGCTTATTTCTCAATTAGAAAAGCTTAGTGGTTGTGCTACTGTAGATGGAAAATTTGCATTTGTATAGGTATGAGATATGAGGGGTACTTAAAATAGTTCATTCCAAATAGTACAGGTGCTCAAAAATTTATTCCATTGGGTAAATATGACTCTTCTCATCCAATTCAAGAAATC
>NC_043712.1:44839823-44865030 GCF_006229205.1 Suricata suricatta | reverse complement strand
AAAAGATTGAGGAGAAGGACGAGGAGGAGGAAGAAGAGCAGTACTTTTTTACTATTCAATCTTTTATCATCAACCTGATCCTCTATCCTGACAACCTCTTTGTAAATGTTTTTTTTAAACTGAATATGCCATACCTGTAAATACTCTAAGTGACATAGCTATTCTCCTAAATGGGGACATTCTGTTCTAATTTGTTTAGTTTAAGTAGTAGTAAGTTGTACACCTGAAACTAATGTAACATTGTGTGTCAACTATACTCAAATGATAATAATAAAAAAGTAGTTGCTAAAGAGAAAAAAATAGGGATACTGAAGGTAATATCAGCTATTAACATTACACAGTAACTGTGAAATGACAGTAGTGGTCCTGAGGGTAGAGATTATGGATTGCCCATATTCTTAGTGCCCCGATTTTTGTGTGTTTTTTTCTAAAATGTTTTATAGTCAATGAAAAATGCAATATTCTTTGTTTATTTTGCACGGGGGTTGGTGGGTGGGGTGGAAACATTTAAGTTCCACTTTCATAGCAAATTTCAATGATAGCATGCAGTGTTATTAACTGTAGTCACCATGTAAAATAGTAGATCCTCACTGAAAGTTTGTACTCTTTAACCAGCCTCTCTCTATTTCCCCCAATCCCAGTTACTGGCAACTACTTTTCTATTCTTTATTTCTATGAATACAGAAATGAATGCTGCAATGAACACAAGAGTGTATTTTTTTGAGATAATGGCTTTGTTTCCTTTGAATATATACCCAGAAATGGATTGCTGGATCACATGGTAGTTCTATTTTTAATTTTTTGAGGAGCCTCCGTAGTGTTTTCCATAGTGTCTGCGCCAGTTTACATTTCTACCAGCAGTGCACTAAGTTTCCCTTTTCTCCATATCCTGGCCAGCAGTTTTCTCTTGCCTTTTTGATGACTGCCATTCAGTAGGTGTCACATGGTTTGCTTTGCATTTCCCAGTAATTAGTGATGTACATATTTTTATGTACCTTGTATATGTCTTTGAAAAATATCTATTCAGGTTCTCTACCTGGTTTTTAATTGTATTATTTATTATTATTATTTTGCTATTTATTGTTATGAATGAGTTCCTTATATATTTTGGATGTTAACCTCTTATAAGCTATATGGTTTGGAAATATTTTTTCCCATTCCAAAAGTTGCTCTTTCATTTTGTTGTTGATTTCCTTTGCTGAGCAGATCTTTTTGGTTTAGTGTTGTCCCCCTTGTTTATTTTTGCTTTTGTTGCCTTTGCTTTTTATATATCCAAAAATCATTGCTCAGACCAATGTCAAGGAGATTTTCCCCCATGTTGTCTTCTAGGAGTTTTACAATATTAGGCTTTAAATTTAATCCTTAATCTACCTTGAGTTAATTTTTGTGAGTTATGCAAGATAGGGGCTCAATTTTATTCTTTTGTAAATGTCCAGTTTTCTCAACACCATGACATTAATTTTATTTTTTGAACATTAAACCAGTCTTGAATATCTTAAATAAAATCTCACTTGGTCATGTTGTATAATTCTTTTTATACATTGCTGGATTTAATTTGCTAGTATTTTATTGAGGATTTTTGCATATATGTTCATAAGAGTTATTGATCAGCAGTTTATTTGTTGGTAATGACTTTATCTAATTTTGGTTCTAGGGTAATGCTGTCCTTAAAGAATAAGTAAGAAAACTGCTATTACTAAATTCTTACTCTCCACTCTTTGATTCACCTCCTGTGCACACTACTCCATTTCTACCTTGTATTATCCCACTAGACAGCACCCTGATTAGATTCTTTCACTATCAAGATCGTTTTTTCTTAAAAGTCTTTGTGTTATAGCATATTACACTGAAAATTTGGCATCCAAGAGGGGAATTAATATGCAGTATAGCCCAGTGTACAATTCTACTTTATATTAGACATCTGTTCTCTTAAATACCTTTGTGCTATTTCAAATAGCATGAACTTTTTTTTAGTAATTATTCCACCTCATCTAGCTGTGGACTTTAGTTGTAATGCAGGACCCTCCCCCCCTTTTTTTGGGGGTCTCTCCTTAGCTTTCTTCTCAAAAATTATCTGGTTTTATAACATAATTCAGTTTTCTTCAGTTAGTTCTGTGCCTAGGTTAGTATGTAAGTTAGGGGAGGCTGATATTGTTTGCGTAAAAAAACGAACATTTAATGTTTATGTGATAGTTTGCTTTGGGTCCATAGAGACGCTCTCTGCTCCATGTAGTCACTCAGAGCACCAGGCACCTTTCATGTAGTGGTTCTACCATCTCCTTGGACACATGAAATAAAGAACTTGAAGAATGGCCCAAGATATTTTAGGGTCAGGCCTGGAGGCATCATTTGTCACTCAATCCTGCATTCTACCTTGCAGAACTTATTTACTAACTGCAAGAGAGGGTGCAAAATACTGGCTGGCTGTGTGCTCCAGAGAAAAGTTAATGTTCTTTGATGAATATAGAAGACTTTCTGTCAAACCTCAGAAAAATATTTGGCTGATCTGGTAAGTAGAAGCCGAACTGGGTCTCCACTCCTTTACTAACATTTTAGCAAAAAATTCCTTGCTTATTCATGGCTTCACCATGATCTCTTAAGCAGGACTTCTTGTTTGATATGATCATCCTAAATCCCTTAGAAAGATAAGGCTTTCATCAATTTTGTTTCTTTGTTTTATTGTTTGTTTATTTAAGTGTCTTAAACTGCCCTTTTTATTGTTTCTGTACTTAGCATAGTTTATGCAGTATGCCTATATACTTTGGTACCTTTCAATTTTTCACTAATAACCCTCAAGGGATCTTTTCTTATGGATTGATGCTATCTACTGGACTCTGAAATGATACCAGCTGCATTTAGTCCTGATTTGAACTAATAGGCTCAATGTTAATGTCTCTTGAGCTTTTTTTATTATAGTTGGAAATTTGTCAGTGCATTTTGTAAAAGCCTACTTTCTTTTATTGTCCTGTAGAGATTCTCCAGTCACCTTTTTCAGGTTTGTCAGCTGCTTTCTTTATTTTTATTTATCTGTTTCCAAGTTATTCTCTTTAGCTACCTTGATTTCTTGCTCTTTTTTTAAACCTTGATTGCTCCCCATGTTCTCATAATCAACTGGGAGGTTGTTGATCACTACTTATACATTCAGTCCCCCAAAGTGAAAGGAGCTAATGAGTACTTCAATTACTTCTCCTTGCCCCCCATTCCCTGACCTTCCCATTAATTTTAGTCTCCCAGTGTGTTTTATACATTATGGTTGCTTTTTGTACAATTTTGTTTTTCAGAATTTTAATATGTGAATCAATTTGACTTTGAATTCACTTTTTATAGACTATTTTGTGACAGTCTTTATCAAGCTTTTCTGAGATCAGCCAATGATATATGAATCAGGATCGTTTAAATTGAATTCAGGAAAGGATTTCTATGGACATGGTATGAGTTGAAGAGGTTATAATTCCAATAATCTAGGAGAAGCAATAAAACATTTTGTTGAAACTTAGATTTTTTAATATAAAATATCTCTCAAATGAAGTCCTTTCAATGCATACATCCGTTTAGAATCTGACTACCAGTCTGCTGCTTTTGCTAGTGAAGTTGTCTCTTATTTTTAATGGTTGACCTTAGTAGACTAACCAATGTGACAAAATAATTAAAACTAAGGTTTAAAAAATCCTTTTTGGTGATGGTAATCATTTTATGAAGGGTAATTTCTTTGAAGCATATGGATAGAGAATTTTTTCTTGTCCAGTGAGTTGCTGGAAGAGCTAACACTTTTATTTCATTGACAGTAATAGGTATATGGCTTATTGGCAAGCTTCCCTGCCTCTCAGTGTTCCAGAAGCCACCACTTACTATAGGGATGAACTGTGAGCACATTACCAGGGCATGGCCATTTTGATTGATTTATAGATGGATGTGTGACTCAAATATGGCCAATAGGAGCCCAACCAAAAATATTTGCTGGAACTTTCAGAAAAAAGTACATCCGCCATCCCTTAGTTGCTAGGCTTTAGTTAGAGCTGCTGGGAGCTCTTGTTGGCATTACACAGAAAGAACTCCACTTAAGGACAAAACAGAATGAGGAAAGCAGAATCAAGAGTGAGAAAGACAGAATTTACTGACGGCATTTTTGAAGTGCTAGATCTATTTAATGGAGTCTAAAGTCCGGACCTCTTAGACTTCTCAGAAATGTAACATTAAGTTGCCTTTTCATTTTAACTAGTGTTGGTTGAATTTCTTACACAAAATAAATTCAAAAGTATGCCAACTGAATCACTGATTACCTAGATATTTTTTAAAAAATAATGTCACCAAAGTAGAATATTCATTTCTGTGGGGCAAAATGACTCTTCTCTATATTATTCAATGTTTTATCTTTATTATATATTACAGTAACTGGCACAGAGCTCTGCTTAATAAATATTTATGGAATGAATAAATGATTAATTTAATTAGTCCAATTTAATTTAATAATTTAGTTCATTTTGTTGGACATCTATTTTATGCAATGCCTTATTTTAGGAGATGGTAAAATGATAAAAGAAATAAGAGAGATATAGACTCTGTCTCTAGTTTCTGATTTTGTGTAGGAAATGAGGTATAACAATAATTTAAGGCAGAGTAAAAGAAGGGCTAAAAGGAGTTAAAGTTGCACATTGAAGAGTAGACAAGTCACCAAAGAGTTGTAGAGTCAGATTACCTGGATTTGAGTCCATACTCAAAGTTACTTTGGGTACATTACTTAAACTCAGTTTTCTTATCTGTAAAATGGGCGTCATATTTGTAAGTTCTTTATGGATTTGTCATGAGGATAAATCAACATATCCTACTTAAAATGATTGCAATGTCTAGGGTATTTGAACTACTCAGTAACTTTTATTTTTATTTCAGCAAGCAGAGATGGCTACATGATTTAAATACTGAAAGAAGAGAGAATTGGATATAATGTAACCCTTGAAAGTTAAATACTGATGACATCTCAAGTCACTATCAACTATTTACAAAATCACACATTCATGTGAAATACAAAGTGATCCAGCAAAATCTTCCTTTAGTGTTATGTTAATTAGGTTTATGTAGTGGTGTTTATTTTAGAGGAGATGAGTTAAGACATGCATCTTTGGTAATTGGGAGAAAGGAAAGAGGGACCTCTATGTTACATTTTTTAGATTTTAATAAGAAACAATTTAACATTTTATACCCAGAGTGATAATGGCAATGTGGGTTTTGTTAAGATTAAAAAAAATTGTACTAGATATTATGCAGGAGGAAAGGGGGAAAAAGGATTTTCAAATTTACATCTGTTTAATTGTCTGCTATAAGGTAGATATGCAGAGGATGAAATAATATATAGAGTTAGAGATGGGCTTCTTGTTCATTAACTGACAATGCTTAAACTTCAAAAAAATCTGATGAAAGTTTTCAAAGTGTCATTCAGGAATTAATATCCTTCTATGTCACAAAATGCTTTTTATAAATACAGTCTTTTTTACTTTAATCTACACTTCATAGTAAAGAAGTAATTTCCTGAGGGTCTCTGGGAATAAAGGAAAATGGGGTGGGAATGTTAGAGACCACCCTAACCAGGGAACTAGGACAACAGACAGTGGGAGATACCGCAACAGAAAATTTTCCACTGTTTGTGAACCCTAGCAATAACAAGAAACTAGCAGAAGGGGGAAAAGAAATGTAACAACTTTGTAACCTTGAGTCTTGAACAAACAAGACTAGCACATAGTCTTCACAATCTGCTTCTGCACGTGCTTACGTGCTTGCTTGCCAAATTTGTTTCTCAGGACTCTGTATCAGGTAACCACTCCCCTTTTATTGTGAAAGTTCTTGCTTCTGTAAAACCGCTTGCTCCCCCCTCCCCTTGTGCTGTGATTGGTCATTTCAAACCTCATCGGAGACAAAGAACTCTAAAACTGGTGGGTTCCTGCGAAAAGTAATATGTGTGTGTAAAAATACTACTGGTTACTATAAGGTGCTATAACCTGTAATTGGCTGACTAACAAATGATGTGCTCACAAAACCCTTAAAAACCCCCATGCTCCAGCCCGGCGGGGCGCTCCCTGGGTACTTCCATCACTCGGGAGGAGCCTTCTGGCCGAACTGAAATAATCTGTAATAAAGCTCTCAAAAACTCTCTGACAGTTGCCTGAGTGAGTTCGATCTCAGTGGGTTACAACAGGCAAACTGGATGGCTCAATCTGTTAAGCATCGGCTCTTGATCTCAGCTCAGGTCTTGATGTCAGAGTCATGAGTTCAAGCTTCATGTTGAGCTCTGCATTGGGTGGCTCAGTTGGTTAAGCGGCCGACTTTGGCTCAGGTCATGATCTCGTGGTTTGTGGGTTCCAGCCCCTTGTCGAGCTGTGTGCTGACAGCTCAGAGCCTTGAGCCTGTTTTCACATTCTGTGTCTCCCTCTCTCTCTGCCCCTCCCCTGCTCACGCTGTCTCTCTCTCTCTCTCTCTCAAAAATAAATAAAACATTTAAAAAATGAAAATGGAGGTCCATTAATGGGAAAAAAAAGTAGCTTTAAATATGCTTAATACTCTTGGCCTACGTATTTTAGAAACATGGGGGGCATTTCCACTTGATTTAGGGGTCTTACGGAGAGAACAAAATAGCATGGTGTAGTAAATAACACAGGCTTTGGAAATCTTAATAAAAATAGTATAAAGTTGTGTGACTTGTATTACCTATACAGCCTTTTGGAGCCCAAGATTCCCTATGAGTAGAAAGTAGATAACATTAACATCATAGTGTTTTTGTGAGGATTAGAGATAATATTCACAGGGTGACAGTCATGGATTTTGTCATGTGGTAGGTGATCAATGTATGATAGCTATTCCTATAACATATATTATCTCTGGTTATTAATAACAAATATATCAATGAGATCTTATACAGTAATGGGAAGTATAAACATATCAAAATAAAAATAAAAGAATGGATGGCCACTATAAATTCAAAGTCAGAAAGATGTGAATAAATAAAACTGTAGAGACAAATGCTATGTAACCACCTGCCAGATTTTGGTGGGTGTTGATGGGTCTTAGCTGATGTCCTTGCTAGTGAGTAGCCACATTCAGCATTGTCACTCAACTTTTTTGTCATTTCAGCTGCTCCCAAGGTAAGAGGGTGGAGGTTGTCCAAAGATTATGACCATGAAACAGTTCCTCCACCCCCTCGCCTCAGGCTGTGTGCCTTTTTTATGTAGCCAGTGAAGTAAACGTAACTAGTTTCTTCCAGAACCAGAATTCCTGTCACGGCATGCTCTCTCCAATTTCCTGCCCTTGTTCTTCCAGCCTTTACTGGCCTTCTCTCCTGACTTTCCACTCCGTTCAATGTCCCGTTCTTGTTTGTTTAAAGAGTTCTCTCACCTTTTCAAAACTGTGTTCCTCGGGGGCAGTCTTCCCTCCACACCATGGAGGGAACACAGACCTCCTTAAGAATTATAAAATATACAGTAGGATGTCAAAAGCAGTTATTTTTTGACCTTAAGCACTCTTCATTGTCTTCAGTTGGAACAGATAAAATTCCCAGATATATATTTTAACATATGTAACTTTATCTACTCACCCAGGTTTATTCTTAAGAAGTCATAAGTTTTTCTTCTTTTTCTTTTTCAATGGAACACTTACTGCATTTGTGTGTTATCGGTATGTAGGGACCCATGTAATCCCAGTATCAGTCCCATTTTCCTGTATCTGCTGCTGACGTAATCCTCCTCTCCCCATCCCTACCCTTCCCCCCCTTCCTTTTTTTTTTCTTTTCTTAGAAGGGGAATCATCTCCCACTTACATATGGTCTGTTTGCAATAGTTTAAAACTTTTTTTTGTTTGTTTTACTTTAAGCAGATACACAATTTTTTCCTTTTGTTCCCTTTCTTCCCTGGAAAAAATCTTGCAAAGCAAGTGTAGCATATAAAAAAGAAAAATCAAAGCTGCTCTTGTGGAGGGGTGTGTGGATCTAGATCTCACTGCTCTTTCATCCCCATTATTTCTGCGGTGCCTACTACAGTAGCTCTGAGGAGCCCAGGGCACGGGGCCGGTGGGGTGGGGAGAGAACACATCTGGAAACACTTGGGTTATTAACTGGAATTCTGAAGACTCAAGTTTTAGCGTTAGTGCTAACGTTAAATTTGCATGTGTCACTGATAGGGTTAATTGTTTTATCTGTAAAACAAAGGTTTAGAACAGTGGTTCCCAATTTTGGCTGCATGTTTGAATCACCTGGAGAGCTCTTAAGACTCCTGATGCTTCCGCCTCACTCTCTACCAATTAAATGGGAATCTCTGGGGCGTGACCCGGGAAACAGCATTTGTTAAAGCTCCCTAGGTGATTCCAGTTTGCAACCAAGTTTCAAAACCTCCAAACATTTTTTGAGTACTAAGGTTCCACAAGTCTATGGGTCTGTGCAGCTTGTTTGTGAAGATGTTGCTAAAATGTGCAGTCTATTCATGGACAGACGGTACTCAGTGAGGAGTGGGGATGAAGGTGGGTATAAAATTGGAAAGCAGGAAACATTTTTTTTGATTATCTTGGTAGCTAGCTCAGTATGTTGGGCAAAACACTTACTTTTGTGACATCCCTGATGGGAGTCATATTAACTTCCTGTAAAATGATGCTGTCAACTGAGAAATCATATTTAAATGCAATATTTTTATACTAATACTGATACCATTTGTTAATATGATCAGTCAAGAATTACACATAAATATTTTATTCACAAAGGAAATAGAAAAGGCAGATTGACTACTGAAATGTAAAATATGGTTAATATCCCTCAGTTGGTGGTATAGATTGAAGGTAGCCTAAAACAACATGTTGATAACAATGGAAATCTGGGATACTGAGATGTTGCATTAAAACTGTGTCCATCAAAGAGGCAAAGAAAAAAACCTCAGGATGATTTCAATGAGCTTCTTGTCAGTTATGAAAAATTATTGTTTCAACAGGGTTTTTAAATTAGGAAAAAAATCCACAGTATTGGTAAGCAATTGATTCTAAAAAATATACAAATTGGATGACAATGTCTAGGCTATAATCTTCAAAGTAAAATGAATTTATTATGATTGGATAAATTACAATGAATACCAAATAGTTCAAAAATGACAGCACAGTTAGAACAAAATGATTGATTTTACATATGTTAGATGTACAGCTAAACAGAAATGCCTTTTCATTTTCTTATTACCAGGGCCATTTACATATTTTGTCCCACATTTCTGAAGATAATAGGTGTTCAAGATTTGTGTGCTTTGATCTCCCCTTTAAACAGAGTAGCTCTTCTGGAAGTTGGTGACCTTTAAATAAAAGAAAAAGTGCTGTTATCACTTATGGCAGGGTGATATATTAATAATTTTATACCTTGTTCTTAGGCCTTTTCCTGGAATAGATTTACCAACAACAGTGTAAAAAAATAATTTTACACATTTTCCAGCTGAAAGGTTAGCCAGTGCTTAGCATTTTTGTGTTCTAGTTCTTACCTAGAGAAAAGTTTATATAAGCTTTTTTACGTGGAAATGCCCCCAGTGGTTGGGCTATCAGCCCCAACATTGACTTGACAGATAAAGAGAGTCTATAGGGACAATTGACAACACAGAATTGAGCCTATAGCAGCATTGGCCACTTTGAATGAGCTCTGTTAACAAGGACAGTGACTCCTTTTAGCAATGGCCATGTATGACCACCAGTTGAGAATTTGCTATATTTTTCTTTGACTTTGTAAGTTTTTATGTCTTGGTTCAATATAAAATGAATGAATGAGTAAGAAGAGTGGGGCTGGGGGGAAACGGGGAGGGAGAAGGGAGGAGAAACATATGCAAGGAAGTGGAATGCAATGAAACACAATAAATTATTGATATTGGTCTTTTCACCAAACTTGGTCAATGGAGACTGGGAGCTAAATATAATTTCATTTAGGTAAGTTGAAAGCACATAACATTTCCATTTACTTTATGTGTTACATAGCACAATCTCTTTTTTTTTTTTTTCACATTTTTATTTAAATTCTAGTTAGTTGACATACAGTGCAATACTGGTTTCAGAAGTAGAATTAAGTGATACATCACTTATATACAACACCCAGTGCTTGTCATTTATAGCGCAATTCTTAATTGTCACATACCTTTGAAAATGTATAATTGGTAAAAATAAGGCTCAATATTTGGTCATTAGTGAGTTACCTTTTTTAGAGAACAAATTTCCAAAGCACCTCTGTGAAGTCTTCTTAGTTTACCCAGTTCCATAGTGATCCCTTTCTACTCTGAACTTAAATTATTTATTATCTATATCATTCATTTCATGGCTTATTAATACACTGTTTTGTGAATTTTTGGGTTGGTTCATTTGTCTCACCATTTAACTCGCATTTAATTAACATATGTAGATTTTAAGTTTTTACTGTGATAGGAATTGCCTAAAAAATAAGTTGAACAAGTAAATGTGTGAACATTGTTCTAGACTGTGTTGTCGAAGAGTAGGAACTAACAATACCGTTTACCCATGTGTTTTCAGCAATGAGTACAGTGCAGGCATGTGGGAAGTACTCAGTACCTGTTTGTTGAAGGACTACATGAAGAGATGTATCTTCATGTAGTGGATGAAGGCACGGATGCATCTATCCACTTGAAAAGTTAATTCATTCATATCTCAGGAAAGATTAGTCTGTTATCTAGCACAATATATGCTTTTTACTAATATATTTAGGCAACCAATCTGATTAATGTCAATAATAGAGAAAACTTTGATGAGACCTCACAAATGATAAGGCCTTCTCTTAATTTTCCAACCAAGTCTAATATGTTGTATTTACTTTTCTCTTCTCTGCAATAACAAAGAAAGCAATTCTCCTACCAATATTCATACTCCTTTTTTTCTCAAGCTCCAGCTCTTAAGCTCTGTTATTTTTCTCTGAGAGTTTACATCCTGAGCTGCAGCAAACCATCCTATCATGCCACTTCACTTTATTTCAGGTGCATCTGAGAGATGAACTCTAGAGTTTCTTTGGGTGGAAATGTTAGAAACTTCCTGTACAGTATTTCTGTGACAGTTTAATTCTTTGGCAATTCTCTCATTGAGATATGGGGTCCCTGTCCACTGCCCTTGTATCTGGGTGGGCTAGTGGCTGCTAAAACCAAGAAACTATGGTGGAAGTGATGCTCTATGTCTTGTTAGACCAGATCATAAAAGGCCATGGGTGTTCTGACTTGTATGTTGAAAAAATGAGTTGCTGTATGAGAAGCCTGACCACACTGAGGCCACAGGCTGGAGAGGCTATGCATGGATGTGCTCACCTAATCACCTACCTAATGCCAGGGTTGCACCCATGCATTCCAAGGTGCTGCATGTGTGTGTGAAGACACCACCTTGAATGTGGGTCTCCAGCCTCAGCTGTCTTAGCTCCAGTTATTTGAATCATTCTCAACTGAGGCCCAAAATATCAAAGAGCAGAAACAAGCTGTACTCTGAATTTTTGACTCATGGTCTCTGTGAGTGTAAGAAAAATGCTTGTTTTAGGCTACTGAGTTTTTGGGTGATTTTTGCATGTGAGACTAGTAACTGGAACAATTTCAAGCCCAGATCTTGTACACTGGAAGGTGTATTTTATGTACAAAATTATAATCAAACAATAATTATTTGTCCTTTTATAAGTAATATATCATTCTAAATTTGATCTGGGAAACTTCAATTTTACTTACATGCTCTTCTCTTCTATTTATTTATGTATTTATTCTTATTCAATCCCTTTTTAAAAAATAGTTTATTGTCAGATTGGTTTCCATACAACACCCAGTGCTCTTCCCCACACGTGCCCCCCTCCATCACTACCCCCTCTTCCCCCTCACCACCCTAGGTTCATTTTCAGTATTCAGTAGTCTCTCCGGTTTTGCGTCCCTCTCTGTCTCCCCAACTCTCTTCTATTTTAAAGTTTGAAAGTCACCAAATGACAAATTCAGTGGGTTGTCTCAGCATATTTTAAGCACATTTGGAAAATACCTTAATTTCTTTTTAGCTGCTGCTATTTTTGAGGGGTGTGGGTTGGGAATAAATATGGTACTATACAGTGCTGCTTCTATTTTAACTGTACCTGGAGTAATCGCTGTGGAGACCTGACTCAGCCAGGGCTCCCTGAGGCATTGTTCCTGACTTGGGTCATTTTTCCACTGGACTCACTTCTGGCATATGTTTAACATATGTGACAAAATAAAGGTTTACATGGTTAAATAATTGGAAAATATTGTATCCTATATGTTCTTCTTTGAGAGCAAAAATGAACAGTAGTATATTGAATAATCTGAAAAGTCTTTACATAAGGAAATCTGTTCAACTCTTTTTAAATGAGTGTTTCTAAACTCTTTTGACCACCCTCAGCTCATTTGACTACAGAACCCTTTATAGAGTACACCCCTAATGTCAGTGTTTTCCATTAGCACTTTAGAAAATGTGGATTGATCTACATGGATTAGTTATTAGTAAATATGCAAAGAGTTTGCTTCATTTTTCCTTTAATTTCTATATGTCTTCAAGTGTATAGAGTATATAAGAACATAAATGCTAGCCTTTAAAACTCCAATGGATGAATGAGTGGTAAATGTGAAGATGAGTTGCAGGAAGTAGGATCAGAAAAAAAGGCACTAACACCAGTTAAAAGCTATTGTAAATAACCTACTCCTGTTATTAGTAACATCCCCTTCCCTAGCTCCATT
The DNA here is from genome assembly GCF_006229205.1 of Suricata suricatta. Classification (NCBI taxonomy): domain Eukaryota; kingdom Metazoa; phylum Chordata; class Mammalia; order Carnivora; family Herpestidae; genus Suricata; species Suricata suricatta. Next base: position 44,852,320 of record NC_043712.1, on the reverse strand, counting down.
CCTCCTCCTTGATTCCAGAGTTTTTCTCAGAATTTCCAGAAGCACAAAAATGTTCGACATAGGCATGTTTAACATGAAGGCAATTTAAATTTGTCTTTAGTTGTATTATTTAGCTCTCTTGATATTTCAAATAATAGCAGGAGAAAGTTTGAGCATGAGCATCAAGCACGTGAGAGCTCTGGGACTAGGTAGAACAGAACATTGACAACTTTGGACAGGGAGGTAACAGCTCAGTATCCTGGTCTAGTCAGGGACTGGTATATTCTTGTCAATCAAGTTTCTAGTTATTTCACTTTTGAAAATGTTTATTTATTTATTTTTAGAGAGGGAGGAGAGAGAGAGAGTGTGTGCGAATGAGCAGGGGAGAGGCAGAGAGAGAATCCCAAGCAGGCTCCATGCTGTCAGCATTGGAGCCGAATACAGGGCTTGATTTCATGACCCTGGGATCATGACCTGAGCTAAAATGAAGAGTTGGACGCTCAACTGACTGAGCCACCCAGGTGCCCCTGTTATTTCATTTTCGACAGTGAAATTGATACTACAGTTTAGGTGTGAGGGTTGAATGGCAGAATGCTCTGGATTTATTTTTCAAGTGGTATATACATTTTTAGAAAAGCAGCACTTTAACTGCTACAGATCTTTAATAGAGTTGCTAGACCATCAACTGACACGTCAACACACCTTGAAAGAGGCTTCATCAAATGCAAAGCTAAAGTTCTGTCAGACGTTGTTAGCAGAGCAGAATAAACTCATAGGAAGAAGGAAATATTTCTTCTAAATACGTTGGTGTTGTAAAACAGAATTCTTCAAAAGTCCTTGAGAAGGTGTTTCAAATAGGACATCTGGGTGAAAATGTGAGAGATTGAAAAGGCAATGAAGTAAATGAAAACAATTCTCAAAAAATTTAAATAGGGAGTAGTAAAAATGCCAAAGTGAAGCTTCATTTAGTAATGTGAAAAAAAAAAAGAAGACCAAACTCTACTTACTTTAAGCTGAATCAGTTGTGGATTTCATGGGGTGATAAAGAAAGATAAGAGTTCACAGACTTGGGGAAATAAAACAAATATTAATACCAACATAAATTGGGCCAGAAACTGCTTTTATTAGATAGTTTCTGACAAAAAGGGTTCTATGGTCAAAGAAGTTCAGGAAAGTTTTGTCATAAAATGTTAGATATCTTTTTACTTTAAGATTTCTGGGGCTTCAATATACTAATGTGTATTATGAATCATTCTGACATGCATCTGTTATACAGTGTTTCCAAAAATCACTTGACTACAGAATTTTCTTTTGCTTAAGAGATAATCTCTTTGGGACGTGGGCTCCAAGGGAGAAAACTTTGGGAACACTTAGTTAGCCCTTCTGTTGATAAAGCTCTTGACCTTTATGATGAGACTAGCTGATACATGGTTTGTAGGCACCTCATAGATCCCCTTTCTGTATTCATAGCTGTAATCGTTACAACTACTTTACGTGGTGCTGGTACCTTACCCTGGCTTAAATCACTGTCTTAATATTCATTCATTCATTCATTCATTTATACTGGGATTATTACCTTTTGTAGAAGAGAAAAATGGAACGAAGAAAGGTGAGCAGACTTTCTGTAAGTCATGTACTATATGTTACTGTGTTAGATTTAGAAATTTATACTTTTCCTTGTCTGCTGAGTGTTACATTCTAGATTTTTTTAAATGCAATTTTGTGTTACTTTCAGTGCAGTTAACACGTACAGTGTTATATTAGTTTCAGGTGTACAGTATAGTGATTAAACAATTTCGTATATTACTCGGTGCTCATCATAATAAGTGAACTCTTAATTCCCTTCACCTATTTCACCCATCCCTTCAAACCCTTCTCTCTGGTAACCATTTGCTTGTACTTTAAGTTAAGGGTCTATTTTTTGGTTTGTCTCTCTCTCTCTTTTTGTTACCTTTGTTCATTTGTTTTGTCTCTTAAATTCCACAAGTGAAATTATATAGTATTTGTTTTCCTCTGGCTTATTTCACTTAGCATTATACTCTCTAGCTCTATTCATGTTGTTCAAATGGCAACATTTCATCCTTCTTAATGACTGAATAATATTTCATTATATATATATATATATAAGTGTGTATATGTGTGTATATATATATATATACACACACATAGAGCACATCTTCTTTATGCATTCATCTGTTGATGGATGCTTGGGTTGCTTCCATATTCTGGCTATTATAAGTAATGCTGCAATAAACACACGGATTCACGTATCCTTTGAGTTAGTGTTTTTATATTCTTTGGATAAACACCCAATGGTGCTGTTACTGGATCATATGGTAGTTCTATTTTTAATTTTTTGAGGGACCTCTGCATTGTTTTCCACAGTGGCTACACAGGAACCCTTGTGCACTGTTGGTAAGAATGCAAAGTGGTTACTTTCCAGATTAAAAAACAAAACAAAACTGTGTTTGGTTAAAGAGTTCTGGGTTGGATTGAATCACTCTTCTCTGAATGGGACTATGATTTGACTTGAATTTTAAGAAAAAGGTCTGAAGCTTTTGATGAAAGTATGTATCTAGAATAGGGTTTACTCATGGGATACTAGGATCATGGTAGTGAATAACAACAGAGAAAGAAAGGAAAACCTGTTCCCAGTTTTGAATATAATAAAGAAGACTTTTTAAAACTACAAGTAGACTTTCCAACTTGAATAATCATGAAAAAGTGGATCCTAAAAATTAATGCATTTTGAAGGATTTTAGAGAAACTTAGTTTCAGATGCAGAATTATTCAAAAGATGGTTCGAAACTTGGATGTGGAACTTGGGAGGACAGACTGGCTGGAGATAGGCTAGTCATCGTCATAAATTTGAAGATGAGGGAGTAGCTAGCTATTGTTATATTAATTGTTCTCAAGTTAGATCTCTCTCCCTCTCTCTTTTGCTTTCTCATACCTCTCTATTTTTTTTCCATACTTCTACTGCTTTCTTTTTTTCTTGTTTAAATCTATCTTTGTGAATCAGATATTCAATTATGGGACACCAATGGGATTATCTAGTTTTACGGCCCATTTGTAGAGAGCTAGTATTCTCTGATAGGAATCTTCTTAGCCCAAAGCCTGATTCTACTGTGGTCGTGGTGTGGAGGTCTGTTTGTTTGCCTATTTTTTTTTCAAAATCAAGTGTCATTATTTTATTCACATGCTTTCCTCCACTTAATGTTTTGAATTCCCCTAATAGTTCTTTGCATGTAGACAAGGCCTGTTAAGGTATGGAAGTAGGTTGATCTATCTGAAAACTGGCTAGTTTCCACAACAAATGTGCACCATATATCCATAATTTGTGGGAATTATATGTTGAGAGTGAATGGTAGATATCCTGATAAAAGTTTTAAGTCGGGCACAAAAGGGCAGAAGAGAAACTTTACTTTTTTAAAGTCAATCCTTATGAGGAAAGGATGCAATAGCTTTTAGGAGTATCCTTCCTGGGTTTGCTTATTTACTTTTTCTGTTCATGCTCTAGGAAAACTCAGGCAATATATTGTCTTCAAAACAAGCAAACAAAAGGTTAGCTCATCATTTCTTGCTCTTTCATGTTTAGGAGGAGATTTTCCCTTGTGCAGTTCCCTGGCAATTATGTAGATCTTCTGTGAGCAAATGAAATGTCTTGTGTGAGATATCAACCTTTCCCTAGGAATAAGCGAGCATTAACTTAGATGAATTTGAATATGGCTAGAAACAAAAGTGAACCTTCCCTCTCTAGTGTGAAGCTATGAAAACTTAAAGAGAAAAATTCCAGTTTTTCAGAAATTAGATTTCCAGGTGGATTTTCTACATAGCACCTCTTGCTTTTTTTTTTTTTTCCCCTTCCTTATTTGTTTGCTGGCTTATAGGTTTATTCCATCCCATCTACATATACACAGGAAGGTAAGATACACGTTTACTACTGCATTCTCAGTGTCTAAAATAGGGCTAGGTACATAATAGGCTCTCAATAAATACTTGCTGAATGTAAATAAGCACATGTCTTCACTTTAAAGGGAAGAAATTGAGTCAGCTGAGGTTAAGTTGTTAACCAAAGGTCACAGAGCAAGCTCAAAGCAAGACTGCTTGAAAGTGAACCTTGTAGGGGTGCCTTGGTGGCTCAGTCGGTTAAGTGTCTGACTTCTAGCTCAGGTCATCATCTCACAGTTCATGGGTTCAAGCCCCATATCGGGCTGTGTGCAGACAGCTCAGAGCCTGGAGTCTGCATTGGATTCTGTGTCTCCCTCTTTCTGCCTGCATCAGATTCTGTATCTCCCTCTCTCTCTGCCCCTCCTCCACTCACACTTTCTCTCTCTCTCTCAAAAATGAGTAAATGTTAAAAAATTTAAAATAAAAAGAAAGCAAATCCTGTCCCCACATTCTCAAACCAGTATAGTATGTTGGATATTTTCCATTTTATCTATTGTAACTGCATATGTTTATACAGAAAAAAGCATTTAGAAATTCAGGCTGATTATATGCCAGACCTAAGATAAGTCATGTCTGATGATGAATCCTTTAATGACTCATTGACTGCACTTTTTGTCATGTGACAGTGCAATTTTTGAGTTGTCTGAGGTTTTTACTCATGCTTCAGAGTATTCAATAAAACTTGCAAATATGTAACTTGTATTCATCTTCCATTACATGGAGTTCTTGATACAGTCTTCCATTAGATGATCTAATAACAGAATTATAATACTGATTTAAGAAGTAAATTTGCGTTATTATTCCTGAATTATTTATGGTTTTGAATCTATAACATAAATTTTATTTGTGTATTAATATTTTTCTCAGATAGTTATATTTTTACTTTAAATGGATTAATTTTACATTTTCCTTTTATACTTTAGTACCAAAATATAGTTGATTTTAGTGGACTAAATTAACTATTTACATGTTTTCTATACTTTCACCCTTCCTTTCTTTTTGCCTTCCTTTTTTCATTCCTCCCTCCTCTCTTCCTTCCACTCTTTCTTCCTCCGTCTTTTCCTTCCTTCTTTCCTTTTTCATGACCCAGCAGTTCTCTACTTTGGAATATTGGCAATGCCCCGTTCTTGACCTGTAATAGTTACTCAGGAGTTAGAAATTATTCTAATAATTATAAACTGCATAATGACTGTGTCCTATACACTGTTCTGCATATTTCATAAAAATTTAAAAAAGTCATATTTCATATGTTTTTATTTTACAGTGGATTTCAATTTGTTAACAGGAACATTATGTATACATTATCATTTCTAATTCTCAGAAATATGTGAAAGTTTCAGGGTGTAGAACTTTGTATTTTTGTTCCACCTTATGAATAAGCCTCTACAACACAGTGCTCATAAGTGATTTATTCCACTTAAAATCTACCTTGATTAGACATGTTTTGAATTATATGAAGAACATAAAAGACAAAAATTTCTTATTTAATAATAAAATAATTTTATTTTTTATTGTTCTGGCAGAAGTAACCAAGTAAATTTTTGTAAAATTTCTAATGTGCAGGGTAACAAAATTTTCAAATGCTTTCATTCCAATATCTATAATATTCATAGAAAGACATATAATTAAGACCTTCATCCAGCATTTGGTGGATAAAATATATCTTTGACAAACTTTTGTTCTTTTACTTCTTTGGACAAATATATTTATCACATATTTCCCAGCATCATGTAATTTTTTTTTCTGTCAATGGAAAAGAAAAAGCATGTTTTTTTGTTTACAAATTTAATTGCATATTTATTGCTTTCTAGATATTCATGGATTCCAAGTACAAATATGATAAGCTTATCTAGTGCAGATAAAAACTAATACTTAAATAAATAAATAAACTGCTATCATACTATCATATAACATTTGTAACATCCAGTGAACGACAGCATGCCATATTCACTTATATCATTTTATTTCCCACATGATAGGACATTTTTGCATAAATATACCTAAACCCACAAATAACATTTTGAGTTCTGATCCTTTGAATTTAGGACTAAAGAAGGATTTCCTCAAGACCTTTTTAATGTTAATTCTTCTTAGAATAAAAGAAAGTGAGTATCATGAAAAAGTTAGAAAGTATTTGGTTCAGAATGTAGTCTCTTGTTCATATATACAACAGGAGATGCTGCTTCTTTGTTGTACAATAATTAAACTTTAGTGGAAAAAAAAAAGAACCAAAATGCAGGATACAGCTACTAATGAGCTAGTGTTGGGAATAAATCAGCCACTTGGGAATGAATTCCCACTTCTGAAACCACAACCCGAAGGAACATATTCACACTGATTCTTGACAGCAGAAGCACAGGAATAAAATTTATATAAAGAATGAATTCTGATTGTATCATTGGGACTACATTTGTGTAGTTTGCCTTGAGACTCACAGCAATGATTTGTCTTTCTCCTTAACAAACTAGATTTAAAATTGGGAGCTACTTAGCAGTGGCCCAAGTGTTCTTTCCACTCCACCAAGCTTTCTCTCTTTGTGCTATTATTTGGGTTGTGCCTGTAGATTGACACAGATATTTAACTTCAGAAAAAGACAGGACAATTTGAGAAAATTATTCTTTACATTGCCTGATATTTAATTGGTCTTCTAAAATCTTCAAAGTTCCCTGTCAGAAGGTTAGAGATCTAAAGATGTGTAAAGAATGCATGCCTTGAGCACAGTACGCAGCACATTCTTATTTGTTGATGGAATGAATGGTGAGTACAATGACTAAAGGAAGGAGGGAAGAGTGGACAAGAAATTGGAAAAAATGTAAATGACTGTAATAAGTTGAGTTAAGTGGGTACTGTAAGAGTAAGCCAACCCTGTTTTTGTGGAAGGTTAAGAAGACAGAGAATTAGCATACAGTTGGGAGAAACAGGAGAATTTATGGAGTAGTATATTAAATGTAAGGTGAATTTTGAGGGATTACAATCAGGACATATTTCATGGAGGAGTTGGTAGTTAAGGTGAATGGAATGAAAGTTTAAAATAATGTTGGACTTATTTTTTTGTTGTTCTTTTTTCCAGTTTGAATGAGAACAGTGAATCAACGTTAACTTGGATGCTCTTTATTTGGAAAGTAGGGCATTTTAAGTAAAATAACTTTTCCCTAGCAAGCGCAGGGTTTTGTTATCAATCTTCTCTTCATTATTAATGCAAATTAGTATTATAAGACTTTGACACTTTACATGAAATAGTGCCTAGCATTTAGAAGGTGCTGTCTGTTTGTTAACTCAGCTGACTATTTCAAGTTAGTCACAGAAAACAATGAGCCAAGTGATCCTACTTGTCTGATTCCTCACTTTATCACCTTTACTGGCTTTTCCTAAGGCTCAGTTCTTGGACTGCTTCCATTCTATGTCTGAACGGACTGTTGGGATCATCCAGTCTCATGGCTTAAAGTACCATCTATGTACGGACTAGTCACAAATGTCTAGCTCTAGCCTGGAATTGTCCCATAAACTCCAAGTCTTACATGTACTAATGTTACTTACATCTTCTGTCAGGTTATCTAACAGTCATTTCAAACATAACATGTCCAAACCTGGATTTCTCAGTCTGCTCCTACCAGGCTCTTTACCTCATCTAATGCCACCTGGATCCTCTCGTTGCTCAAATCAAAGACCTTGGAGTTCCTTTATTTTATACCCTATAACCAATCCATTATCAAATCTGTTGGCTCTATATTCACAACACATTCAGAATTTGACTATTCTCTTGACCAACACCACCACGTTGGCTCATTCTACCACCATCTCTCCCATGAGTTGCTGTATTACCTTCTTACACAATGTGCACACTTCTTACAGTTTGCACAGAAAGAATCTTGTCTGTAATGACTCTGCTAAAATGTGTATCAGATCATGCCATTCTTCTGCTTAAAACCCTCCAAGGGCTCCCATATTACTGTAAAAATTCTACAAACCATCATATGATCTGTCATCATCATTGTCTCATTTATTTCCTTATTCATTCCATTCAAGACCTACTGGCTCCTTGTGCCTAGAGAAGGCTAAGTGCATTTCTGCCTCAGGACCTTTGCACTTGCTGTTGCTTCTCCATGTAAAATGCTTCCTTCATTTCCTTTAGGCCTGTGCATAAATGCCTGCCTCTCAGTGAGACTTTCTCTGACGAAACTATCTAAAATTGAAACCCTGAATATTCCCTATCTCCTTTAACTTTTCTTTGTAGCACTCTCACCATCTAATATGCTTATTTTAATTACTTATTGTGCCTATTATCTGCCCTTGTAAAGAAGCACCATGTTTATTTTGCCCATGCTCTATTCATATTGCTTAGTAGAAACACAATAAATGTTGAAAAGTGAATTGTAGACATTAACTATGTTAATCAGAGGTTTTGTAGGTTTATATGCTCATACTTGCTGGTATTGTATTTTCATTTTAACAGTTCTGCATTTACAAATTTGGTAGACTTGGACAGGGGGGCTATTTGGATTACTTGAGGCTCTGATAGTGGTGGGCTGTAGATAGCTTACACAGGTCCTCCAGAGCTGATTATGCACATCTTGTTGCAACTCTGCATTTGGTGACAGTAGCCAGGTGGAAGTATCTACATCTTAGAAATTGGCAAACATTACAGATCATAACTTCCTTTCCTTGGAGACTGGGTTATTAAATATTTTAACACACCCCTGGTTGCTGGAAAGTATATGGAAGGGTTAAAGGAAGGTGATTTGATAGTGAAGATACCTAGCCCATTCAGCTCTTGACTGTAGCAGGTCCTTTGCTGTATAAAGCTCTAGGATTTCATTTAGTCATTCATGATTAAGGGAATCAGTTCTATGGAAAGGAGACACACCAGGATAATCTGCATTATAGAAGAAGATCAGTAGTCATGAGCTGGAAAGGGTATAAGAAGTATTGCTAGTTATTTGAAACAGTCAGTACATTCATGACTATGTTCAGGGAATGGTTGCATGGATTTACATCATTAATAATGGAGGAGTAATAGTAGCTAAATAGCGACAGGATCCCAGCCACAATGAGTTAGAGGAGAGGAAACGGTTCCACTCCTAATGAGGAACTGGAATTCTAGACAGAGACATTACATAGAATATTAGTCAGGGATGCAATACTATCTGTAGCATGGTATCTCAAGGAGTCTAATAGTTTAACACCATTATTAAGTTTGTTTATCACTCTTCAGTTTTTATTCAGTCCTTAGAGCAATGGTTCTTTTTTTTTCTTGTATTTTTTTAGTTTTTAAATGTTTATTTATTTTTTATTTATAATCATTCATTGTCAAATTGGTTTCCACATAACACCCAGTGCTTCTACCCACAAGTGCCCCCCTCCATGACCATCACAGCCTTCTCCCCTCCCCCTCCCCCTTCAGCCCTCGGTTCATTTTCAGTATTCAATAGTCTTTCATGATTTGTGTCCCTCTCTCTCCCCAACTCTCTTTCCCCCTTCCCCTCCCTATGGTCCTCTGTTAGGTTTCTCCTGTTAGACCTATGAGTGTAAACATATGGTATCTGTCCTTCTCTGCCTGACGTATTTCACTTAGCATGACACCCTCAAGGTCCATCCACTTTGTTACAAATGGCCATATTTCATTCTTTCTCTTTGCCATGTAATACTCCATTGTATATATATACCACATCTTCTTGATCCATTCATCAGGTGATGGACATTTAGGCTCTTTCCATGTTTTGGCTATTGTAAAAAGTGCTGCTATGGACATTGGGGTACATGTGCTCCTATGTATCAGCACTTTATCCTTTGGGTAAATCCCTAGCAGTGCTATTGCTGGGTCATAAGGGAGTTCTATTGATAGTTTTTTTGAGAATCTCCACACTGTTTTCCAGAGTGGGTGCACCAGTTTACATTCCCACCAACAGTGTAGGAGGGTGCCCGTTTCTCCACATCCTCGCCAGCATCTATAGTCTCTTGATTTTTTCATTTTAGCCACTCTGACCAGTGTGAGGTGGTATCTCAGTGTGGTTTTGATTTGTATTTCCCCGATGATAAGTGACGCTGAGCATCATTTCATGTGCCTGTTGGCCATCTGGATGTCCTCTTTGGGTTCTGAAGTTGGAGAATACCTCAGCATGACCTGGAGAACTTGTTAAAACACAGATTATTTGGTTCCATCCTATACTTTTTGGTTGAGGAGATCTGGTGAAAGGCCTGAGAATATGTATGCCTAACAGGATTTCAGAAGACACTGCAGGTCTAGAAATCTTAGATGACCACTGATTTAAAGGAAAAGCAAAGGGCAGGCAGGGAAGGTAGAGACTGAGGACTAATGGTGGCAGTGCCCAGCCTCCCTAACATGGTTCTGAGCAAGTCAACTATAGTCCTAAACTTATCCACCCTAACAGTCCAGCAATTAGCCAGGTCCTTACTCTTTGGCAGGTGGTTAGATTCCCTAATGTAATATAGTACTCTTCTGAGAAGTGTTCTGATTAATCAGTTTTCTCATCACATTTCCAGTAATGACTATAGCTCTTATAATATTTTATTGTCCCTGACTGGCAGGTTCTTCAGTTTAGTTCTGAGTCACATGATGATAAAGCAACACAGTCTCAGCAATGATTAAGATGCCAGTTCTCATACCCAGCAAAGTGGAAATCAGGTGTGTGGGAAATAAGACTATTTCTAGGCTCTGCTAGTTAGGCAGTTGACCTGATGACACATCTACATTTTCAAGGATTGTGTATGTGTGTGTGTGTGTGTGTGTGTGTGTGTGTGTGTGTGTGTGTGTGTGTGTGTGTGTGTGTGAGAGAGAGAGAGAGAGAGAGAGAGAGAGAGAGAGAGAGAGAGAGAGATTCAATGAGAAATCATAAAATCATATGCGGATGTCTGCAACTGAGTCTACTGGTAGAAGAAAGTATTAGAACCTCCCAACTATAGTCAGGAAGAATTAGGAAAATAGAGGCCCTTACAAATATTATATTTGTTTCTTACTCTAAAGGTATTATCATCTAGGCTTCATACAAATTATTACCATCTTCTATCCAGATGGTATACTGAAGCAACTTACTTGCTAATGACACATTTTATTTATTTATTTCCCATGTCCTCTTATACAATTTAATTTAGTTTTTTAAAATTATTATAAATTAAATTATAGTTGACACACATGTTATGCTCATTTCAAACGCACAACATAGTGATTTGACACATTTAAAAAACCCATTTATTGAAAGAAATCCCTGAAGGACTTCTTTGAGACTCATTCAATAAATGAAAGATGCGTTAGCTGAACCTGGAAGTCTTTGTTTGGGTAAAGATGGTATTTTGAGGCAGAAAATTAAATTTCTTTTAGAAGTATCTTAACCTGTTGAATTTCCATTAATGTAGATAGACTTTTCTAATTAATCCAAATTGTGGAAATTTGGGAATGGGTCTTGATTTTCTCTTTTCACTATTCTTTTGGTAACCCAAGCTCTATTAGGTGAGATAATAATTAGAAGCTTAGTGGAAAATGGCATATAAGAAGAAATATAAAGGTGAGGAAGATGTTTGCATCACATTCTGGAACATGCCTAATTTTCATTTGTTAGCTCTTGGCTTCCTAGTTTATTATTGTATAAGTAGATTTGCACTCCATTAGTGAGTCTCTGCCCTAACCGCACTTTAGAAGCACCCTTGAGAATAGTAATTTCTCAGTTCCACCCCTAGATCTTCTAGTTTAATTGGTCTAGGATGGGGTCAGGAATTGGAAATTTTTTTTCCATAATATTTTATTGTCAAATTGTTTTCCATACAACACCCAGTGCTCTTCCCCCCAAGTGCCCTCCACCATCACCACCACCTCTTTTCTCCCCTCCCCCTTCCCCTTCAACTCTCAGTTCATTTTCAGCATTCAATAGTCTCTCAAGTTTTGCATCCCTCTCTCTTCCCAACTCTCTCTCCCTCCTCCGCTCCCCCTCGTTCTCCATTAGGTCTCTCCTGTTTTCCTGCTAGACCTATGAGTGCAAACATATGGTTTCTGTCCTTCTCTGCCTGGCTTACTTCGCTCAGCATGACACCCTCAGGGTCCATCCACTTTCCTACAAAAAGCCATATGTCATTCCCTCTCATTGCCATGTAGTACTCTATCATGAATATATACCACATCTTCTTGATCCAAAAAATAGAAATAGAAGAAAAGCATCCAATCTCATTCTACGTAGCCAGCATCACCTTGATACCCAAACCAGACAGGGACCCAGCCAAAAAAGAGAACTACAGACCAATATCCTTAATGAATACAGATGCAAAAATACTCAACAAGATATTAGCAAATCGAATTCAACAGCATATAAAAAGAATTATCCATCATGATCAAGTGGGATTCATTCCTGGGTTACAGGGATGGTTCAATATCTGCAAATCCATTAATGTGATTCATCACATTAACAAAAGAAAGGATAAAAACCATATGATCCTGTCGATAGATGCAGAAAAAGCATTTGACAAAATACAGCACCCTTTCTTAATAAATACCCTTGAGAAAGTCGGAATAGAAGGAACTTACCTAAACATTATAAGAGCAGTTTATGAAAAACCCACAG
>NC_043712.1:44839623-44839723 GCF_006229205.1 Suricata suricatta | reverse complement strand
GCTCCTTCCATGTTTTGGCTATTGTTGACATTGCTGCTATGAACATTGGGGTACATCAGTATTTCTGTCTCTCTTGGGTAAATCCCCAGCAGTGCTATAA
>NC_043712.1:44835274-44839523 GCF_006229205.1 Suricata suricatta | reverse complement strand
ACTCTGGAAAACAGTGTGGAGGTTCCTCAAAAAACTATCCATAGAACTCCCTTATGACCCAGCAATAGCACTGCTAGGGATTTACCCAAGGGATACAGAAGTGCTGATGCATAGGGGCACATGTACCCCAATGTTCATAGCAGCAATGTCAACAATAGCCAAAACATGGAAAAGCCTAAATGTCCATCACCTGATGAATGGATCAAGAAGATGTGGTATTTATATACAATGGAGTATTACATGGCAATGAGAAAGAATGAAATCTGGCCATTTGTAGGAAAGTGGATGGACCTTGAGGGTGTCATGCTAAGTGAAATAAGTCAGGTGGAGAAGGACAGATACCATATGTTTGCACTCATAGGTCTAACAGGAGAACAGGAGAAACCTAATGGAGGACCAGGGGGAGGGGAAGAGGGAAAGAGAGTTGGGGAGAGAGAGGACACAAATCTTGAGAGACTATTGAATACTGAAAAGGAACCGAGGGTTGAAGGGGGAGGGGGAGGGGGGGGAACAGAGGTGGTGGTGATGGAAGAGGGCACCTGTGGGGAAGAGCACTGGGTGTTGTATGGAAACCAATTTGACAATAAACTACTTTAAAAAAGGGGGTTCTTTATCTTTTTACTGTCAATGTGAACAGTACTGATGACCTCTCATTTCTGATATCAGTAATTCATGTCTTCTCTCCTTTTTCCCTTGGTTAGTCTGGATAGAGGTTTATCAATTTTATTGATATTTTCAAATAATAGTCTTTTGGTTTTGTTGATTATCTTTATTTTCTGTTTTCACTGATCTATGCTCTATTTTTAAAATTATTTCTCCTGCTAGCTTAGGGCTGAAATCACTTTTTTCTCTAGATTCCTAAGATGGAAAATTAGATAACTGATTTTAGGTCATTCATCTTTTCTGCTATGTGCATTTAATGCTGTAAAGTTCCCTCTAAGCACTATTTTAGGTGTATACCACAATTTTGATAACTTGTATTTTATTTTTTACTTAATTAAAAAATTTTCTCTTGATATTTCTCCTTTGACCTTCAGCTTTTAGAAGTATGCTATTTACTCCCTAAATATTCTGAATTTTCTAGCTATCTTTCTGATTTGTATTTAGATGCTATAGTGGTCTATGTATGAATTCTATTTTCTAAATTTGTTAAGGTGTGATTTATGGCCCAGAATGTGGTCTATATATTGGTAAATCCTCAACATGAAAAGAATGTGTATTTGGCTGTTGATTGGGCTATCCAATAGGTGTCAATTAGGTCAAATCGATTGGTGGTGTTGTTCAGGTCAATTACGTTCTGACTGATTTTCTGCCCGTTCAATGTATCAGTTACCTGAAAGGGAGGTGTTGAGTTATGAATAGTAATAGTGAAATTTTTTATTTCTCATTGTAGTTTTATCAGTTTTTGCCTCACATAATTTGAAGCTGTACCATTAGGTATATACACATTGATTGTTATGTTTTCTAGAGAATTGATGCCTTTATCATATACAATGCCACTCTTTGAAAGAACCCTGATGATTTTTCTTGTTTTAAAGTATGCTTTGTCTATAATTATAGCTTCCTTTTGGTTCACGTTCATATGCTATCCCTTTTTCTATTCCATTATTTTTCACCTGAGTCTTTATATTTAAAGTAGGTTTCTTGTACACAACATACAGGATCTTGTTTTTTATTTCTTTTCTTTTTTATTTCTAAGGACTCTGATAATCTCTGTCTTTTAATTGTTGTATTTAGATCATTCACATTTAAAGTGATTATTGATATAGGTAATATATCTTATATTTGAAAATATTTTTTATTTATTGCATTTTTTAATTTCCCCCTCTTTTTTGGCCTTCTCTCATTTTGAGTATTTTGTGATAGTACATTTTATCTCCTGACCTTGGTTATCATTTAATGTTCTCTTTTTGTAAAAGAATATTAGTGAAGACTATAAAATAACATTTTTTAATAATTTTATTTAAAAAATTTTTACATTTATTTTTGAGAGACAGAAACAGAGTATGAAGAGGGGAGGAGCAGAGAGAGAAAGAGACACAGAGCGTGTGCATGCACTCTGATAAACTTCCTGATCAAAAGTCAGAGAGAATTTTCTGGTGAGGCTTTTATTTACTTCCATCCTTTTGTCTCCTATCTCTAAGCTTAGTCAGTGTTGGTCCTTCATTTTACCTTCTCTTGGCCGTCACTGGAAGTTCCTTCATCTCTTTGTCACACCCTGTACCCCAACCCTGAATAGCAATAGCTCTAGCCATCTCTTACAATAATCCCACACTCAAAATCAAAGATGTCATTCACCTTGAGCATTAGGTCAAATAGCTAACCTACACTTTGGATGAGACAAATATCCTTCTGTTGGGAAATGCTGCCACATTATATTCCAGGGAAAAATAGAGAAACCCTCCAGAACATCTTCAGGCAATTGTCTAAATAAAGCAAGGGACATTATTCATAAATATTATAAGGGTGAATTTAGCCTTTAAGCAGGAATGGTTGTTATTTTTATTATTTTCTCACCTTCAATAGCCACATATTTAATAAAAACACCATTGATATCTATTTCAATTCATGTTGTATAGCTGGAATCAATAAACTTATATTAAAAAAAAGAAAGAGACACAGAATCTGAAGCGGGCCCCAGGCTCTGAGCTAGTGGTCTGCACAGAGCCCGACGCGGGGCTCAAACCCATGAACCATGAGACCATGACCTGGCACAAAGTCGGACACCTAACCAGCTGAGCCACCCAGGCGCCCCAACATTTTTAACTAATCTAAGTCCATCTTCAAATAACACTACATCACTTTATGTGTGATGCCAGTAATTTACACAAGAGTATTTCCAATTCTGACTCATCTCTTATGTCATTCATTTATTTTCAGTTTCAGTAAAATTCCACTTTTATTTACTATAAAGATGACAGTCACAGCTTTTCCACTCTCTACATGTTGGATTTGAAAACTGGAAGTGGATTGATCATCTTTTAAAGAAATCATCTCCTGACATAATTGTTCATAATTTTTGATTTCCTTGATTTCATTGTCCTTTCACTAGGGCAAGTAACATACTGGAAAACACGTGTCCTGGAAATTCTAAGGAGAAAATGGCAAGCTTTTACATCTGTCTATCTGTCTGTCTACCTGCCTACTAGCCTACCTACCTATCTGTCCCATTTTAGATGGAGTTTTAGACTACTCTAAATTAAAAGAAAAAATGGCCATGTACAAAATTATCTAGTTTGTTCATTTGTTTATGTTTTATTTATTTTTGAGAGAGAGAGAGAGAGAGAGAGAGAGATGGCATGAGCAGGGGACAGACAGAGAGAGGGAGACACAGAATCTGAAGCAGGCTACAGGCTCTAAGCTGTCAGTACAGAGCTCAATGCAGGGCTAGAACTCAAGAACCATGAGATCATGACCTGAGCTGAAGTTGGAGGCTTAACCAACTGAGCCACCCAGGTGTTCCTATCCAGTTCAAAAGATATGATATTACAACTTGTATATTTATCAAATATGACTTATTGTTCTCTTTCCCCAGTAACATACAACAAAATATGTTGTTCTCTGTTGAATCACTGTAAGTATATTAAAAGCATAGAATTCAAAACCTTTGTAGATATAAATAATTAGAAGTTTATGGGTAAAAATAACCAAAATAGAATTGCACTTAGAACTGTTGATCATCCACTTACAAAGGTAAACATTCACATTTTATGTTTTAAAAAATATAAACCAATTCCTATGATATTCTATAAAAAAGCAGTCTTTATTTTCTTCATTGTAGTTATTTTTCATGTTTCCTATTGCTTAGAAACAGAGGTATTTACAAACTATTTAAACCTTAAATTTTTTGTTTGTTGCCTGCACAGTATGCATAATAGTCGATAAATACTTTGAGTGAAGCTTAACTGATGTCCTACTGAAACACACAGGGAATGGAACCTTAGCTGAGATTGGTCTCTATGGTTTTTAAAATCTTAAGAAGCTAGGGCTCTAAAAGCCACTTTTTCAAAGCCGCAAGCAGTCTTGATTGTTCAGAATGGAAGCCTTCAATTTATCCTGAGTGGAAAATACCACTAATACCTCCATTTCAGACTAAGAGTTCCAGTGTTCTATTCCTGAGTCTACTCTCTCAGGACTTTTTCCCCCCTTTTTTCCTTTCCTTTCCTTTCCTTTCCTTTCCTTTCCTTTCCTTTCCTTTCCTTTCCTTTCCTTTCCTTTCCTTTCCTTTCCTTTCCTTTCCTTTCCTTTC
>NC_043712.1:44773227-44835174 GCF_006229205.1 Suricata suricatta | reverse complement strand
CTTTCCTTTCCTTTCCTTTCCTTTCCTTTCCTTTCCTTTCCTTCCCTTCCCGTCCCGTCCCGTCCCTTCCCTTCCCTTCCCTTCCCTTCCCTTCCCTTCCCTTCCCTTCCCTTTCCTTCCTTTGTTCCTTCGTTCCTTCCTTCCTTCTTTTCTTCCTTCGTTCCTTCGTTTCTTCGTTCCTTCCTTTTTTTCTTCCTTCCTTCCTTCCTTCCATAGAGAAAGAAAGGGGATGTATGTATGTATGTATGTATGTATGTATGTATGTATGTATTTATTTATTTAAATGTTTATACTGTTTATTATTAAGAGACAGAGACAGCATGTGAGCAGGGAGGGGCAGAGGCAGAAGGAGACACAGAATCTGAAGCAGGCTCCAGGCTCTGAGCTGTGAGCACAAAGCCTGATGCGGGGCTCAAACCCATGAATCATGAGATCATGACCTGAGCTGAAGTCTGACACTTAACCAACTGAACCATCCAGGCACCCCAGATTTCTGTATATTTAGAATGCGGTCTGCCATATACAATCTTTGATTTGTCCAAGCAGAATTTTGAATGTTTTTCATTCATCCCAATTTAGTGAGCAATGATGAGTATAAGTGGAGAGAACTATGGGCTCAATTCACTCATTCTGGATTTAAAAATATAAAAAAGGAACCTAGATATTAATATTAATAAAGTTAATCCAGAACAGAGTAATTATGGACTATTGGTTTGGATATTATTATCTAGACTTAGGTCATAACTAATGAAAGGGTAGAAGGTTAAAGATATTTTATAGTATATTTCTCTTTGATCATGTACTTATGAGAATCCAGCCAACTCACATCCTAGTCTCCAAATTTGGGAATCAATTCACAGCTCATAAAAGAGTTTGGGGATCACGGGACAGGATTCTTATCCTTAGCAGCCTTTCCTGATGCTCACTAATGGCAGTTGATGAGAAAGGGTAGTTCTAAATGGTGTGAGAGTCAAATGATGAGTATAAAATACTTCCTGTCAAAGATTAATTGACCATATAGTTGTGGGTTCATTTCTGGGTTTTCTATTCTGTTCTATTGATCTATTTTTGTGCCAGCACCATACTGTCTTGATCACTACAAGATCAAGACAAGTCTGGAATTCAACTCCAGACTTCAATATAAATATATTCAATTCAATATAAATTGAAGTCTGGAATTGAATTGTGATGCTTCCAAGCTTTGTTTTTCTTTTAAAGGTTATTTTGTCTATTCAAGGTCTTTTGTGGTTCCATACAAATATTAGGATTGTTTGTTCTAGCTCTGTGAGAAATGATCTTGGTATTTTGATAGGTATTGCATTAAATGTGTAGATTGCTTTGTGTAATATACACATTTTAACAACATTTGTTCTTCTGATCCATGTGTGTGGAATGTTTTCCCATTTCTTTGTGTCATCTTCAATTTCTTTCATCAGTGTTTTATAGTTTTCAGAGTACAGATCTTTTACCTCATTGGTTAGGTTTATTCCTAGGTATCTTATGTTTTTTGGTACAATTGTAAGCAGGATTGCTTTCTTTCTTTCTCTTTTTCTGCTTCATTATTGGTGTATAGAAATGTAGTGGGCTTCAGTACATTGATTTTGTAACCGATGATTTTACTGAATTTGTGTATCTGTATAGACAGATGACATGATATAATATAGTAGAAGTTTGACTTCTTTGCTGATTTGGATGTCTTTTAATTCCTTCTGTTGCCTGATTGCTGTCAATTAATCTTGGACAAAGTAGGAAATAATCTTCAATGTTAAAAAAAAGTTTCTTCAACAAATGGTGTTGGGAAAACTGGACAGCAATGTGCAAAAGAATGAAAGTGGACCACTTTCTTACATCATATAGAGAAATAAATTCAAAATGGAAAAAGACTTAAATGTAACACAGGAAACCATTAAAATCCTAGAGGAGAACATAGACAGTAACCTCTTTGACATTGGCTGTAGCAGCTTCTTATAAATATGTCCCCTGAGGCAAAGGAAACAAAAACAAAAATGAACTATTGGGACTTCATCAAGATAAAAAGTTTCTATACAAGATAAAAATAAATCAACAAAACTAAAAGACAACTGATGGGGTGGAGAAGATATTTGCAAATGAAATATCTGAAAAAGAGTTAGCATCCAAAATATATAAAGAACTTATCAAACTCAGCACCTCCAATAAACAAGTAATC
Organism: Suricata suricatta; assembly: GCF_006229205.1. Classification (NCBI taxonomy): domain Eukaryota; kingdom Metazoa; phylum Chordata; class Mammalia; order Carnivora; family Herpestidae; genus Suricata; species Suricata suricatta. The sequence goes on along the minus strand of NC_043712.1, from coordinate 44,832,986 downwards.
CAGTTAAAAATTGGGCAGAAGACATGAATTTTTACAAAGAAGACATACAGATGGCCAACAGACACATGAAAAGATGCTCAACATCACTTATCATTAATGAAATACAAATCTAAAGTACAATGATGTATCATCTCATACTCATCAGAATGGCTAAAATATAAACACAAGAAACAATAGGTCTTGGTAAGGGTGTGGAGAAAGGGGAAACCTCTTATACTATTGGTGGGAATCAAAACAGGTGCTGCCACTCTGGAGAACTTAAAATAGAACTTCCTTATGATTCAGCAACTGCAGTACTAAATATTTACCCAAAATATAAAATACTAATTCAAAGGGATACATGAGCCCTGATGTTTATAGCAGCATTATCAGCAAGACTCAATTTTTGGAAAGGGCTCAAATGTCTATTGACTCATAAATGGATAAACAGGACATGTTATACACACACACACACACACACACACACACAGAACTATTACTCAGCCACAAAAAAGAATAAAATCTTTCCATTTGTATCAACATGGTTGGAGCTAGAGATTATTATGCTATGTCAAATAAGTCTATCAAAGAAAGACAAAGACCATATGATTTCATTCATATGTGGAATTTAAGTAAGAAAACAAACAATCATAGGGGATAAAAGACAGAGGAAAACCAAGAAATAGACTCTTAACTATTGAGAACTGATGGTTACCAGATGGAGGGATGGGTTAAAGAGGTGATGGGGATTAAGGAGGGCACTTGTGATGAGCATTGAGTGTTGTATGGAAGTATTGAATCACTAAATTGTGACACCTGAAACTATTATTACATTGTAGGTTAACTAAATTTTTAAATAAAAACTTAAAAAAAAGATGTAAGTGGAAAACTATAGGTATCAGCATGTTGTAATAAATATATGCTTAAATCATTGAAAAACAAAGAAAGATTCGTCCTGTATCATCAAGCATTTTGAAATACTGATTTCTGAGGGCAAATATGTCAGTAGTGAGAGATAAGGTGGTTTCAACATGTTAAACACCTAAGAGCTTGACAGGATGACTCCCAGTAAGGGAATGAAAGGACTGGGAACTGCCACATATAACAGTTCTCATTTATTCTTGAGCCACATTTTTTTAAAAACTTCAAACTTTCAGTGATGTTTCTTGAAGATTATGTAGGGAATTAAGGAAAAGTTTGACTCACTTTCTTTTTTAAGTAAGCTCCATGCCCAGCATGGAGCCCAACATGAGTCTTGAAATCATGACCCTGGGATCAAGATCTGAGCTGAGATGGAGTTGGATGCTTAACTGACTGAGCCACGCAGGTGCCCCCACTTTTTAATCATGTAGACAAGTGATTCTTGACTGGGAGTAGTTTTGCCCCCTAGGGGACATTTGGCAACTATTGGAGACAATTTTAGTAGTTAAAACTTGGATTGGGGAGAGGAGAGGCATTGGTTTCTACTGGGTAGAGGCTAAAGATGCTAAACATCCTGTAACGCACAGGACTTTCCTTCACCACAAAGGATTATCTGGTCCAAAATGTCAAAAGTGTTGACGTTTAGAAACCCTGAATTTTAGATATTTTGAGGAGATTCCTATCTGGACATGTGAAAGCTTGAAGTCAGTTGTGATTTATATGGTTACGGGAATGTATTTAAATACACACGCATACACCAGAATAAGTGCAGAAACAGTTATGTATCACCAGATTGGCGATGGCCTTCACAAATAATGTCATATGCCTAACAGTCCCTCATCAGCACAGGAAAAGCAACTAGCAAAGCCCAAATTAAGCTTGTGGGAACAAAGAAATGCACTTCTTCCCTCATGATCTTGTCTGAAGTAAATAAATGCTTTAATTTGCTTTGAAGCTTTCTTTTTGAAAATTGTTGATCAAATCTTTGCTTTATGTTTGCATTATGCATGGATACTTTGTGTTATTTCTATAAATGTTGATTTTTCGTGATTGATTATGGAATACAATGAAGCCGTCTCTAGACCTTGTATAAATTGGTGATTGATACTCCTGCAACAGTTCCAGAATTTGAAATAAAACATTCCCTGGAATAGAATCTTCTTTTTTAAATGTTTTAAGAACATTGGAATAGAAATGGAACATTATGTTCTAATTTATGTGATTATAGTAATATTAAGATTAGAGAAGGCATTTTATAGCTATTTAGAAATAAAAAAATTATAGAACTAACAAAAGTCTTATTTTTACCTCTCTGATGTGAAATAGCATTTTCCGAAAGAGAACCCCAAGATGCTATAACTGTTAAGGTGATTTGGGAGGCCATATTGTGACTCTCCTGGTGGTAAAGAAGCTGTTGTCATGTGACAGGTCTCCCATGGATAACCATTACCTCCTGTCAGTGAGAAATGTGAAGATTAAAAACAGTGTCACCAAACACTGACACCATCCTGTATTTTTTATTTAAGAGCTGCTGAAAGATTTCCCGCTGGCTGATCAAATATGTGAACAGCTGGCTCCTGACCATAATCTGTCACTTGTAGCACATTTCAGACTGCCCATTTAAGAGCAACATAACATCCCTGGGACCTTCAAGCTAGTCAAAGGGGCAAGAGAGCTTATAAAGTAGCACATCGCTAGCCCAAAGCCCATTAAACGGTGTGTGAGTATCAAGTTTGATGGATAAAGGCAGAAACTCACAGACACTCAAAGTTTTCTTATAGCATGGATTATAAATCCTGGGATTAGGTTGAATCTTTGGGAATCTAAATTCTTTTGATTAATAGAGAGTTATACTGTAGTTTGTTATCACCTGAATAGCAAAAGCAGTGGTCTAGAGTTTTTGAAATGAATGCTTGCTTATGTATCTGACTGTCTAAGAACCTATCATCTCTTTAAGAGGTCTATAAATTAAAAAAAGAAGTTGTTGTATTATTTTCTCATGACCCACAATTAATCCTACTCTCCTCTATCAATCAGTGATTGGAGTGCCAGTTTAGCTGATATCCTGTAATAGAAAGTCTCATTTGAATTGATTGATCAGCTGGATAACTTAGATAAAATGCAGGCTGCTTTTATTCATCTTTCTGTTTAATAATGAGCTGTCTGGAATTTCTACTCCTCTGATATATGTTGTATTCTAATAAAAAGCAATCAGCTGCAGAATTTGCTGAATTCTGTGCTCTTGGTTCCTTGATAATATCTAAGCTTCTCTGCTTATTTTTGTGCTGTTAAAACACTCTCTTTTGAATCAAGTACCGATGTAAGCCTTTTTTAAATGAACATTTCCAAAATGTTGGGATTTCAGTCTCAGCCAAAATAGGAGTGACCCTCTTTGGTGCTTTCTCAAAGTCAACCTAGAAAATTGCCATCTACCTTCGCCTAAAACGAGACTGGAAAGGTAGATAAGAGCTCATTTATGAAAGACCATATTTTGGCAAGATAGAATACTTGGATCCTGTCTTGTGTGCCAGTGAGCCAGGTGAATTTTTTCAGAAGGGACTGAATGATGCATTTCTAGTTGGAGTAAAAAACAGTAATGATAAAACAAGAAAGCTACTGTTTGAAGTAGCCAACAAAACTTCCTCGGCCATTGAAAAGACCCTATCTGCAATCCCATCCCCAAATTTGTCAGTAAATAGATTAACATTTTAACCATATGATCCTCTTTCTTCTGCCAATAAATGATATTTTAATACAAAGCAGGAAAAATACTTGAAAACACAAATTTTATTGAAGACCTATATTCATTAAACAAATAGTAGCTTTCCTGTCTTGCACTTTATTGCATACCCATTTAAGTCAATCTCATTGATGGAAAAACATATGCTTTTCAGAAGGACATGAAGGGGTATGGAAAGGATGAATGAGAAATAGAAGTTTCATTTGATAAACTCAAAGGAAGATGTAAAGACCCTTAAAGACCCATATCATATGTATGATTATAATTTAGGATTAAAATTTATGATACAATTAGAATACCTGAACATTTGAAAATATTAATATTGTTGCCTCTTGGAACAAGGTTATAGGGTATTAAAAAGCAAGCCTCTTATATACTTTCTTTATTCTCCATAATACATAAGAATCATGTATAATTACATGAAAGATATTCAATGATTACTTGGTGATTCATAAATTCTTTGTTTGCACATTTTTTAGGCACTAACTCTGAACTATGTTCTATGGAGGATTGAAAAAGGCATAAGATATAGCCACAGTTCATTCCATAGATGTTATATCTGAATCAAACCAAATAGAACAGAGAGACACAAATATACTTTATGTCTATATAGCATAATAGTAACATCTGTCTTTCTTTTTCTGTCTCTAAAGAAAATATGAGGGCTATTCACAACAGACAAAAATCTTGAGATGCTGTGACTCTAGTGAAATTGTATTTCTGTCTTATGCAGTGCATTCTTAAATTTTATTAAAATATACATCAAGGTGCCCACTTAATATTTGAGAAAACATTCACAATAATATATTTACAAAAGCAGAATTGATATGAGGATTTGATTTCCTTAAAAATAAACAGAACTGATTTTCATGTTAGCAGGTCACCATTACCTTTCTCCTAAGCCAAATCAACTCAGTACACTGAAATATCTCAAAAGAACAGTTGAGAAGAGGCTTCTAGGGGGTTGAATGCAATTTTCCTATAGCAGAAGATTTGTATTTACCATCCATCAGAGAAAAGCAAGAACTCTTTGGGCAATTGTTCTTTTTGCCATTGATGCAGAGCTAAAATGTGTTAAATAAATCTTGGGGGCATTTCAGATCCTCCTTCAAACTAGGCTGGAATTTTTGCTCCCTTTCCTAACCATATTGGGTTATGTAATGATAACTTTTAAATGAATTGTTATAATACAGAGACATGTCCTACAAATTTGATAATGGTCACCATGAACAGCAGTATGCAATAAGGTTTCCTCAGCAGGGACATATTCTTTCTGGAAGGAAAATTTAATTATCTGGCTTGACTACTGTGTAATTCAAACGCTAGCTGTTGTGACTCTTTTATACCACACACTGGTGTTTAGTAGCAAGCGGAAAAGTGATGGTTACCACCCCATAGGCCAACTCACAGAACTGGACTTCACTCAATTTTTGAAATAATATCCAGGTTTTAGGCATTCCTCTCTCATAAACCATGTAGGATAGGTTAAAATGGCGGCGATTTTAATTATGTGATTATTGTATGCCGCCTTCTTTTTATTGCATTTCCTTTTATACCTTTGGGTAGAGGCAGGGGACCAGGAAGGAAAAATACCATGGAGTCAAATAACAGGATAGAGGGAAAGACAGACCCACTACACAAACTCATTACCAATTCTTTATAAGCAATTACAAAAATAATTTGAGTTTCTAAAAAAAACACTATGTATATTTAAAATTGTTGTTATTAATGCGTTGGTATTCTGAAGTGTATAATCAGTCTGTTGAAAAGGGAGGAGATGATGAGGTAGAAAGGGGAAGGCTGGGGGAAAAAGTGCTGCTGATATTCGTAGGGAGTGTCCGGTGGATTTGTCTATGAGACATCCTGCTTACCTGAACCTCTTTGGTTTCTGAGAGCACTAGCAGACCAGAGTATTTAGGGTGAGCTTGCTCAGTCCACTGAAAATTAGTTAGCAAAGGATGTGCACAAGTCTGTTATTTTCTACATACATAGTATTGAGTAGTAAAAAAACCCCAACAAACCCAAAGTTAAAGGACTTAGATTCAAGAACTACTACTTGGAGTCTACTCTTTTCTAGTTTTTTGGGTTTAGTTTTGATATATATAAAAAGCAGAGATAAAAGAGTAGATATCATCTGACTCACTAGGTCACTACATGAGATGTTGTATCAATTACATGAGATATCAACTTTGAAAAAATTTATAATTTATAAATATCTAAGAAATGTGATATTAGTATTATTATAATGAACTAAGGAGAGAGTGGTACCTCATGTGGAATTAAAGCCTCTTGACTCTTTATCCCTTTAGAAAGGATGTATATTCTGTGATTTTATGTTGAGGGGGAGATAGTGCTAATTTACTTACCCTGGCATTTTCTTGTGAACAAATGTCACCCCTCTCCATCCAAAAAAATATGCTTCTTGGTGTTTCTTGTATATCACTTCTTTCTCTAGCTGCTGAAGTGAAATTAAAGGATATGTATTTGTAAGTCTAGACTATTTTTTGATATCATGAGTGATACACCATTGTTGTACTTCTCTGTGTAAAGTAGATGGCAAAGTGAAGAGGTGTGTAACATAACTGGCCCCACATTCTGAGAAATTATTCCCCGAGCCTTCTGATTGAGACAGTCTTCATGGTCAGTCTAATCTGATCATGCTCTTTCTTGCTTAGAAACTTTTATTGAAATTCATCACTTTTAGAGAATAAATCCAGTATTATTTGCATTGTACACAGTCAACAATTTGAGTTCTTATCTACTAGACTCATCCCCTACTGCTTATACCTTAGGCTTAATGAATGTTTTTTGTAGTTATCCAAGAAAATATTGCCATTTTATGTGCCTTTGCACATGCGATTTCCTGTACCAAATGTATTCTTGCTGCTTTGCCCTCATGGAAAACATATACTTATTCTTCAAGAGCAGTTCAAGAGTTTTCTAGTCTTTGAAGTGTTCTCTGCTTTTCCCAGGCAGAGAGGTTTCCTGCCTCCTCTCTGCCATGAGTTACCTTGTACATGCTTCTGTTTTGGCACAGCTATTTTGGACTGGTTGAAGAAGAATTTTCTAAGGATGAAACTAAGAGTAGGTGTCTTCTTCTAATCAAAGTGAGAAAGAACAGAGATTCACACTGGAAGCTCAAACCAAAAAGCAAGGAACTCCCACCTCTTATTTCTTGGAAGGGAGGCAGAGAGCAGTTTCCCGTCACTCCATGCTAATGGGGGACAGAATGTTATTCAGGCCACACAGAGACGGCTCTTCTATTAGCAAGTTCCTACAGATGCAACCACAAAAGCAAGGATAAAAATGTGTCATGCTGTGTTAAGTTGCTCCAGGGAGAGGGCTCAGAGGACTCTTTCCTCTCTGAAGCTCACACACACATGTAGGTAATTCAGGGGTCCTCTTAGATTATATCATCAAAAATATCATTCTCTTATGAGTCAGACATAACATTTGTGCCTAAATTCAAATTAGTTTACTCTAATTAAATAATACTTTAATAGTGCAGGACATCAGTAGGCTGCAATTACTCTGGATTAGGAGATCATGTTATGACCAAAGGAGACCACCGCTTATAGTAGCATTTTCTTTTCTTTTTTTTTTTAATTTTTTTAAAATGTTTTATTTACTTTTGAGAGAGAGAGAGAGACAGCATGAACAGGGGAGAGTCAGAGAGAGATGAAGACACAGAATCCAAAAATAGGCTCCAGGCTCTGAGCTAGCTCTCAGCACAGGGCCCTATGTGGGGCTCGAACCCACAAACAGTGAGATCATGACCTGAGGTGAAGCAGGACGCTTAACCAACTGAGCCACCCTGGCGCCCCTCTAGTAGCATTTTCTAAGAGGTCCTGTATCTTGCAAGGAAGTTTCCACTTGCAGGGGAACTGTAGATATCTTTATTTCCAGTTGGACTATATATGCCCTTTAGTTTAGTTCTTGAATTGCATTCCTATAATGTCACCCCTGATGATGATGCTAATTTTCTGACAAAGGGTGTTTCATTTCATTTAGGAATTGGGTTTCTTTAAAATCACAGAGGACTATGGAATACTTCTGGGAAATCATTTCAATACAGCTAAAGCTTTCTACTGTGCTGTTGTGAAGAAGGCCAGGTGTGATCAGGGTTAAATATTCTGCAATTCAGTGAAGTCACCTCAAAACTGAAACACTCTGAGAGAATGCACAATCTTCTGACCTTTCAGCTTTTATACTTTGTCTTGGCAACAAAGAGTTTTACTCCAAATGAATATACAGTTACACGCCTCCTGAGTTTCGGTGGTAAACGTGGAGAACTAAGTGTATCCAATTGTTTAAAATAATGATGGATTTCTAAATTAAGCAATGACAAGCCCCAAATGGTTTTATTTTCATGTGAATTATTCAGGTTAAATCTCCCAATTTCACCTCCTCGAGAAGGTGCAATAGAGAAAGCCCTCCCATAATTTAACCTTGAGAACTGAGAGCACCTTGAGAAATCTGCCTTCTGCAGTAAGTTACCTGGGTGCACTTCTCTGGGTGCACATGGTATAGCTCTCTGCCACTGCTTCCCAAGATGGATGTGCACAAAGGATTCCTCTAAGCCACCTAAAACCCTGGCTAAAGGACCTTAGCTCAGTAGTACACACTTAAAGCCACCCATAGGGACAAGGTAGTGAGATAATTTCTATAATCCAATTTTTGGAAGGTCAGACAAAGGATTCCTCTATCCCAGATGGAAATTCTGTGGGGTCTACTCTACTTTGCAGATTCCCTTTTGTGTTTTCATTGGAGTTTCTCATGACTGTCTTGGGCCCTCTTCTACTTGTAAACATACTTTTGGAGTAAACTCATCCATTTTCATGATTTTAATTACCCAATTAAGGTGTCTGCAGCCCAGATGTCTCCCTGGGATAGGGCTCTTAATATCTATTTTTTAAAGTTTATTTTTATTTATTTTTTGAGAGAGAGAACATGAGCAGCTGAAGGGAGAGAGAGACAGAGACAGAGAGAGAATTCCAAGCAAGACTGCACTGCCCGATGTGGTCTCAAACCACAAACTGTGAGATCATGACCTGAGTCGAAGTCAAGAGTTGGACGCTTAACTGACAGAGACACCCAGGAACCTCAATATCTGTTTTATTTTTTGACATCCCCATTTGGACATCCCACAGGAATCCCTCTCTCAATGTGTCCAAAAGTGAAATTTCTGTGTTTGCCTGATCCTCTTCCAGTGAGCTTTCTTTGCTAGTTTTGCTCTGTCAGGGAATGGGGTCAGCAGCTAGCTATTGGCTTAGTCAGTCTTCAGGAAGAAGAGTCATCCTTCTTCCACATGTTCCAGACAATGATCAACTCTTGCCCAGCCTCTCTCTCGCTTGTCTCAAACCAGTCATTATTTTTTCCCATTCCTTTAGCCTCACTTTGTTAAGGTCACTACTGTACAGACGACACTCAGTGAATAAATGAGTCAAAATGTATTTACATTGGTAAACACTTCAAGCTAATTGATAAATGATTAGTATTGGGTTTTCTGCCCCCTTTCCCTGCACTCCCCACCGTTTCAGTCCTAGTATTGCTTCTAGGACCTAATTTATGTGTCTTTCTATTTTGGTGTTACTCAGTCAATGATTTGGAAGTTTATTAGGAAAATAAATTGCTCTTCCAACTGAAATCTGCAGGGTTGTGTGTGTGTGTGTGTAATCTTTAAGAAAGTCAGTCATGTGAACAATACCATTACCTCTAAATCTGGATTCTTTTCTGTAACATAGCTCTGTTTTTATTTTTGTCAAAAATAAACACTTAGATTCATCCTTTGTTTTCTTTTTTAAGATTAATACTCTTGGGGCACGTGGGTGGCTCAGTCGGTTAAGTGTCCAACTTTGGCTCAGGTCATGATCTCACAGCCCGTGGGTTCGAGCCCTGTATCAGGTTCTGTGCTGACAGCTCAGAGCCTGGAGCCTGCTTCGGATTCTGTGTCTCCCTCTTTCTCTGCCTCTCTCCTGCTCTGTCTCTGTCTCTCAAAATAAAATAATAGACATAAAAAAATTAAAGAAAGATTAATAATCTTAAAGGATTTCATTACAAAGGAGTATGGCAAATGGTTTTCCACTTTAATATGGTAGTGAACCATCCCATCTCCTAAGACTTCAGCATAAGTGAATCTCCTTCCTATTAATAAGTAATATCTAGTCTTTAAATGAACAGTCAACTGTCAAACCCTCAGAGGTAGAAAGAGCTCATTTTAGTAGCCTAGCTATATACTTACTACTTATGTAGGTGTAGACTGCAGTGATTGTGTGCTGTGTCTGTGTCAATATCAGGCTGAGATTTCTTTTTCTTTCTTTCTTTCTTTCTTTCTTTCTTTCTTTCTTTCTTTCTTTCTTTAGCATGTGTAACTTTTCTTATTTTGTGACGACCTATAAAATATTGACATTTCTTTAATTTTCTTATTTTTCACATTTTGATAATATATAAGTATGGATATTATTATTATTATTTAATGAAAAGTGTTTCCATATGAGAAATAATGTATCATATTATTTTCTCACTTGTTTCTTGACCGAGTGAATGACTATTGTTTTACACCACTCAAATTTAGCATAGTTTGATTCTTTTATTTATTTACTTATTTCTATTTTAATTTTTTAATTTAAATTTTATTAGTTAACATTCAGTGCAATATTGGTTTCAGGAGTCGAATTCAGTGATTCATCACTTGGATACAACAAACACCTCGTGCTCATTACAACAAATGATCACCCAACTAGCCCATCTCCCACCCTCCTCTTTCCAGCAACCCCCAGTTTGTTCTCTATTGGTAAGAGTCTCTTGTAATCATTTTCCTCTCTTCTCTTTTTCCTGCCCCTTCCCATGTGTTCATCTGTTTTCTTTATTAAATTTCACCTATAAGTGAAATCATATGTTATTTGTCTTTCTCTGATTTACTTAGTTCAATTAGTATAATCAATTCTAGCTCCACCCATATCACTGAAAATGTCAAGATTTCATTCTTTTTGGTGGCTGAATAATATTCCATTATATGTATATATACAAATTTTCTATATCCAGTCATCAATTGATGGATATTTGGTCTTTCTCTCTAGTTTGGCTATTGTTGATAATGATGCTATAAACATTGGGGTGCATGTACCTCTTTGAATGTATATTTCATATCCTTTGGGTAAATACCTAAAGTGCAATTGCTGGATCATAGGATAGTTCGATGTTAAGTTTTTTGGGGGCACCTCCATACTGTTTTCTAGAGTGGCTGTACCACTTCACATTCCCATCAACAGTGCAAGAGTGTTTCCCTTTCTCCACATCTTGGCCAAAAACTGTTGTTTCTTGTCTTGTTAATTTTAGCCATTCTGACAGATGGGAGGTGATATCTCATCATGGTTTTGGTTTGTATTTCCCTGATGATGAGTGATGTTGAGCATCTTTTATGTGTCTTAGCCATCTGGAGGTCTTCTTTGGAAAAGTATCTATTCATATCCTCTGCCCATTTCTTAACTGGGTTGTTTGGTTTTTTGGTGATGAGTTTGCTAAGTTCTTTACAGATTTTGGATACTAATTCTTTGTCAGATATATAATTTGAAAATATCTTCATCCATTCCTGTCTTTTAGTTTTGTTGATCACTTCCTTTGCTGTACAGAGCCTTTTATCTTGAAGAGGTCCTAATAGTTCATTTTTGCTTTTATTTCCCTTACCTTTGGCGATGTGTCTAGTAAGGAGTTGCTGTGGCCAAGGACAAAGAGATTGCTGCCTGTTTTCTACCCTAGGATTTTGATGTTTTCCTGTCTCAGATTTAGTCTTTCATTCATTTTGAATTTATTTTTGTGTATGGTGTAAGAAAGTGGTCCAGTTTCACTCTTCTGCATGTTGCCTTGGCATCCAATTTTCTTAACACAATTTGTTGAAGAGATTGTCTTTTCCATTGGATAATCTTTCCTGCTTTGTCAATGATGAGTTGTCCATATAGTTGTGGGTCCAGTTCTGGGTTTTCTTTTCTGTTCCATTGATCTAGTGTCTGTTTTTATGTCAATACCATACTACCTTGATAACCATAGCTTTGTAGTACAGCTTGAAATCTGGAATCATGATGCCTCCAGTTTTGTTTTTCTTTTTAGGATTGCTTTGGCTATTCATGGTCTTTGTGGTTAGGATTGTTTGTTCTCATTCTATGAAAAATGCTGGTGGTATTTTGATAGGGATTGCATTAAATGTGTAGATTTCTTTGGGTAGTATAAACATTTTTAACAATGTTTGTTCTTCCAATCCATAAGCATGGAATGCTTTTCCATTTCTTTGTGTCCTCTTTAATAGCTTTCTTAAATTTTCTAGAGTTTTTAGCATCCAAATCTTTCACCTTTTTACTTAGGTAAATAACATATCTAGGTTATAGGATATAGGAATAACCTAAATATCTTATTGTTTTTGGTACAATTGCAAGTGGGATTGATTATTTCTTTTTCTGCTGCTTTATTATTGGTGTATAGAAGTGCAACAGATTTCTGCACATTACTTTTATATCCTGCATCTTTGCTGAATTCATTGTATTAGTTCTAGCAATTTTTTGTGTGGAGTCTTTAGGGTTGAGCTTTCTATCAAAAGCAAGAAAAGGTTTTTGTTCTTCCATGGAACAAAAATGGAGGGTGCAGGGGAATGGAGAATGAAAGGTTTTGCCTTTTGGCTTCCAGTCTACAAATTAAGACTTTTTCATTCAAAGGAAAGGAAAATGGTCAGTATTAACAGACATGTATTAACATCTAGGACAGGTTAAGTGCAGGGCAAGTTCTAGAGCAAGACTTTATCAGCCCAAAACTATAGTAGTCTTTAGGTGATGATGTCATTCGTAAGGAATATCAACTCCCAAATTGTCCTTGGCAATGTGGTAATCTACCTGCATGTCCTACACCCATGTTAAACTAATTTTCAAAATAGTATATCTAATGAACTGACAAGTGGACTATATAAATCTGTTTTCTCTGATTTTACATTCAAAAAGCAAATTTTATTATAATGTCACTAAAAATTTGCCACTAAATAACAACTTTCATGAAATGTAGAGATGAATTTAGATTATTTACTAGAAATTGAAAATTTTACTGTCTATGGTCCATATATCTTCTCTACATTTCTTCATGCACTGTTTTTTGGTATAATTTCAAAGTCTTTTGGGCTATATTTCTAATGTTTTTTATTACCTAATTTTGTTAAATGCTTTCTTTTCCATTACTAGTATCTTTAGTAATTCCTCACTATTTCCTTCCTATTCAATTAGTTGGAGTCTTTATTTGCAATCTGTCAGCTCATTCACAATCTTTAGTTCCAATCATATATTCTTTTTTTAATGTTTATTTTATTTTTATTTTTTTGAGAGAGAAGCAGGGGAAGGGCAGAGAAAGAGGAAGACAGAGGATCTGAAGCAGGCGCTGAGCTGTCAGCACAGAGTCTAATGTGGGTCTCGAACTCATGAACTATGAGATCATAGCCTGAGCTGAAGTTGGACAGTTAACTGACTGAGCCACCCAGGTACCCCTAATTTAAGCCATTTCTTTGGGCTGATACCTATCTTCAGTTATTAGGACAGTTGTGGAACTTACATAAAATGTATGCAGATATATTTATAAACATAATTATGTATACATTATATATATTTATATTATTATAGAATAATACAGCATACCATTAATATTTATAAATGTTTATCCTATGTATATTTACTTATATTTATAGAAAGTATACTTATAAAAGGTGGATATAGAATGCAGAATTTTCCAAATTTATTTAATCACAAGCCTATCTTTTTTTTTAGTAAAGCATCTCACAGGAATGGTGTTCTGTGGAATACATTTAGGTAAATGTCATTTATTCATTAATTCCATCAATAAATACTTATATGTCCATCACTAGGAATACAGCAGAAATTAAAACAGTAGGAAAAACAATCCTTACCTTCATGGAAAATACATTTTTGTGGAGGAGACCATCAATAAACATAATCACAATGAAAATAGTGAAGTAGATTAGAAAGCGACAGGAGTTGTGGTGCAAAATAAGTCAGAGAGGAGACATGGAGCACTTGAAATAGGGCTAGAATTTGAAATAGGTTGTCTTGCAAAGACTCAAAGCAAGAGTGATATTTGAACAAAGATTTAAAGGAGATGATGGAGAAAACCATGCAGATATTAGGGGTCTGGGAAGTGTTTCCAGCAGGACAAAGAACAAGTGCAAAGGCCCTGAGATTACCTAGTCTTAAAGACTGGTAAAGAGGCCAGATGGCTAAAGCACATTAGGAGAGGGATAAATTGTAAAACTGAAGCTTAAGAGATAACAGAGTCTAGCTATATACATGATTGTAAACTTCTGGCTTTTTTTTTGAGTAATTAGAATTTTGGGGACATGAAAGTAACACATTATCTTACATAGTTCATGTGGATAATTCTGGCTGCTGAATAGAGAATAGCTAGTAGGGGGAAGGATAGAAGGAAGGAAACTTCTTCAAAAACTTTTGAAGTAATTCAGGCATGAGTTGGTGGTTACTGGGATCAGAGGAGTAACTAATGATGAGCTAGTGGGAAAAGCTCAGGTTTTGTGTATATTTTGATAATAGAGAAAACAGCATTTGCTAAACTTTTGGATATAGGGCAGGGAGAGGAAAGGAGAAAAAAAAAGAAAGGAAGGGAGGGTAGGGGAAAGGCAGGGGGAGGGGAGGAGAAAGGAGAGGAAAGGAGCACAAGAGAGAACGACTAGAAGAATGGAGCTGCCCTTTATGGAGATGAGGAACATTGTGAGTAGAACAAGTTTAGATAGCCATGAGTAGAGAAGATGGGTTTTGGACATATTATGTCTGTAATGTGTGTTTCACATCAAAGTCAAGTTGCCAACTAGGTAGTTGGATATACCAATCTTGACTTGAGGGAGAAGGTTTGGGCTGGAGATTAAATTTCTCCATTCTAAATTGTTGTTACACTTTGGGTCACTTTATACTCTGTCAGTACAGAATAAATTCTGCTTTGGTGAGATAACTTTGGGGAGTTTACTCCTGTATCTACTACCTTGCACATCATATTGGAGAACCATGGGCAATTTGGTAGGTGCAATATAGCTTAGTGAAAGATGGGACCTTGATTTAAAGCCTAGATCCTCCACTACTGGCAGTACAAGCCTCAATTTTCTCATTCAAAATCATAAGTCTGGGGCGCCTGGATGGCTTAGTTGGTTTAGTGACCAACTTCACCTCGGGTCATGATCTCACGGTTCATGGGTTCGAGCCCCACTTTGGCTCTGTCCTGATGGCTCAGAGCCTGGAGCCTACTTCGGATTCTATGTCTCTGTCTCTGCTCCTCCCCCACTCCTGCTCTGTCACTCTCTCTCAAAATTAAATAAATATAAAATTAAAAAAAAACCGTAACAAAATCATAGGTCTTATTACCAGCCTTAAGGTTAATAGGATTATTGTATTACATTTTATGTGTGCATCTAAGCATACAGTTCAACACAAATAGCCACTTGGTAAATATGAATAGTTACACAAATTTTGACCTGTTTCAAAGTGACATAAAACTAATAATAATAATGCTGTTAGTATTATGTAATGTCATATGTTGGCAATTTTGATGAGTAATAGTAAAAATGTATCCAGATGCTTCCATTTTGTAACTGGTTATAGCTGAGAATATGTTGACAGAGATGGAATGATGGGTGATGAAAACTTTGTAAATTATTGTCAGTATAGTAATTTTTCTTTTTACTTTTATGTATACATTTACTTATTTATTTAAACAAGTTTATTTTAAATACATAATATGTAACATGAAATAAGTATACATTATATGAAAGATATAATGAAAATTAATTCAGTCACATTTACCTAGCCCTCCCTCTACCCTCCTTTTTATAAATGCAACCATTATTGACAGTATAATCTGCACTCATTTATTATACATTCCTGAGCATATCTGATAAACTGAAAATATAATTGCTATATTTAAGAGTATATGTGTATTTAAAAATTGTTGATGGATATTGTTATGTTCCCCGGATATTACACCAATTCACAATTACAACATCGGTGTATGCAGCTCCACTTTATAATATCCTCAAGAATAACTTTGTTAATATTTATTTATTTATTTGAGAGGGGTGGGAGGGGCAGAGAGAGAGAGGGGGAGAGACAATCCCAAGCAGGCTTTGTTTGTGTTGTCAGTGCAGAGCCTGATGTGGGGCTCAATCCTACAACTGTGAGATCATGACCTGAGCTGAAGTCAAAAGAGTTGGACACTTAATTGACTGAGCCACCCAGGTGCCCCATCATCAAGAATGAAATTTTTAACCTTATTTTTTCTATACCAACTGTCATATTAGGCTAATTATTTTATTTATTTTTAATACTACTTATATTTTATTGATATTTTTACAGTAAGACAACTGTAAGGACTGTTTGAAATTAATGGCAACATATCAGGGAAATTTGAAGTGCCAAAACTTGAAATGAAAGTTAATTATTTGCAGTCATAAAAAGGTCATTGCAACAGTTGCTGGTAATCAACAAAGAGATAAATTTATACAGTTGTTTCTCTCAGATACAAGTTTTTTTTCTCGTATTGTTTGCTGGACATATTTGCAAATGCCAAATTGTTCTTAGTGTTTATCATTTCACTAGGAATATTTTAATATGTCATTTCATATATGTATATGTATACATATACACATATATGGAGAAGAAAGATACATTTCTGACTAAATAGTAATAATGAGTACAAGTTGATGATCCATGTTGATTTAAACAAATATTTGATAGATTGAGGTGACAGACGTGCTTCCTTCTAAATCAAGTAACTAAAAACATTTTTAACTTAAAAATTTTTTAAAAAATGTATATGTTTGAAAGAGAGACAGATGGAATGTGAGTGGGGTAGGGGCAGAGAGAGAGGGAGACACAGAATCCCAACCAGGTTCCAGGCTCTGAGCTGTTAGCACAGAGCCCGAAGTGGGACTCAAATTCACAAACCATGAGATCGTGACCTGAGCTGAAGTTGGATGCTCAACCAACTGAACCACCCAGGTGCCCCAAACTTTTTTTTTAATAGAAGACTATATGAAAGAAGATAGGGACCAGAGTTAACAAATGACATTCAGCATAAATACTGTACCAGAGTTATTTCACGGCTTTGTGATATTCATGGTTTCTCAGTGTCTAGTCCCAAGGATTTGTTGCTGTTAGGGTAGAGGTTCCCAGAATCCCTTAGATTTTACTTCTGGGATATAGTTCTACTGGTCAGGAGTTTGATTTGGGAACAAAATTTCAGGCAGAGAAGGAAGGCCATTTGTGTGAAAATTTAAAAATAACCATATCCTGGGGCGCCTGGATGGCTCAGTCGGTTAAGCCTCCGGCTTCGGCTCAGGTCAGATCTCACGTTTGTGGGTTCGGGCCCCGCGTCGGGCTCTGTGCTGACAGCTAGCTCAGAGCCTGGAGCCTACTTCTGGCTCTGTGTCTCCTTCTGTCTCTGCCCCTCCTCCTCTCATGCTGTCTCTCTCTGTATCAAAAATAAATAAAGCATAAAAAAAAACCATATCCTTCAATTACTGTTTTTTAATGCTTCAATTACTATTAACGGGAGTAAATAAAGGTAGTCTGCAGAGGAACAAATTCTCAAATTTAGGCAGATTCTTCCTTAAACAGTTTTAGAAATATCCATCCTATTGGAGGGCCTTAAACATAGTAGGTTATCAATAAATATCTGTTCAATAAATCAAAGAATTAAATAAAAGAAAAAATAAAGGCATCTGGAGTGCTTTAGGCAAACTAACTGGCCTTGTCTTCAGTTACCTCATGTATACAATGGAGATAATAATAGTACTTACTTTGTAAGAATTGTCAATTTACATTATATAATGCGGGCAAAATACATTGTAACTTGCCAAGCACATAGTAAAAGCTCAGTATTAACTTTTATGATGATGCTTTTCTTTATAGTGAAGGAGAGAATTTCATTAGTACTTTCATTTATAGTATAAAGGGGAAATAATGTTTCACTGAATAAGTCAGGTTTGTAACAAAAATCTTCTTCAAAAAGGACCAGAAAACTTCTTCAAAAGGACCAGAAAACTTCTTCAAAAAGGACCAGAAAACTTTCATTTGTTTAGCCAGATTCTTTCAGTGTCTTAGCTACTATTAGTTGCCAAACTGACATCTTGAATATTAAATCATTTAGTTACTAGCTACCACTTTATCTAGACCCATATAATTAATGCCTGAAGAATCTGCATCATTGGGTGGATTTCACTCAAAACTGACTTGAATCTTGTGTATATATCACTCATGTCAGTGCATTCTTTTTTTTTTTTTTTTTTAATTTACCTCCAAGTTAGTTAGCATCTGGTGCAATAATGATTTCAGGAATAGATTCCAGTGATTCATCCCCTACGTATAACACCCAGGGCTCATCCCAACAAGTGTCTTCCTTAATGCCCTTTGCCCATTTAGCCCATCTCCCCACCTCCAATCCTTCCATCAACCCTCAGTTTGTTCTCTATATTTAAGTCTCTCATGTTTTATCCTTCTCCTTGTTTTTATATCATTTTTGCTTCCTTTCCCTTATGTTCATCTGTTTTGTATCTTAAATTCACATATGAGTGAAGTCATATGATATTTGTCTTTCTCTGACTGACTAATTTCTCTTAGCATGATACCCTCTAGTTCCATCCACATACTTCCAAATGGCAAGATTTCATTCTTTTTGATTCCTAAGTAATACTCCATTGTGTGTTTTTGTGTGTATATACACCACATCTTCTTTATCCATTCACCTGTTGATGGGTATTTGGGCTGTTTCCATACCTTGGCTATTGTCAATTAGTTAGTGTTGCTATAAACATTAGGGTGCGTGTGCCCCTTCTAAACAGCACACCTGGATCCCTGGGATAAATACCTAGTAGTGCAATTGCTGGGTTGTAATGTAGTTCTATTTTTAATTTTTTGAGGAAGCTCCATACTGCTGTCCAGAGTGGCTGTGCCAGTTTGCATTCCCACCAGCAGTGCAAAAGAGATACTCTTTCTCTGCATCCTCGCCAAAATCTGTTGTTGCCTGAGTTATTAATTTTAGCCATTCTGACTGGTGTGATGTGGTATCTCATTGCGGTTTTAATTTGTATTTCCCTGATGATGAGTGATGTCAAACATTTTTTCGTGTGTCTGTTAGCCATCTGGATGACTTCTTTGGAAAAGTGTCTATTCATGTCTTTTGACCATTTCTTTATTGGATTATTTGTTTTTTTGGGTGTTGAGTTTGGTAAATTCTTTAGAGATTTTGGATAGTAACCTTTTATCTGATATGTCATTTGCAAATTTCTTCTCCTATTCCATGGGTTGCTTTTTAATTTTTCTGATTATTTCTTTCACTGTGCAGAAGCTTTTTATCTTGCTGAGGTCTCTCATGTCAGTGCATTCTTAAATTTCCAAAGTATTGTTTTTCATGGACTTTGACTATTTTAACCTAGCTCACTTCTCTAGAAAACTGGGAATATGTAAAAATAAATTTTGAGCCTATTAAGCCAGATAACAATGATTATCAACTTATTAGTAATTAAAATGGCATATGGAAAATATGAAATAAATCTTTTCATAGAAAGTGCAAATTTTCTTTGCTTCAAAAATTCTAATCTGTGGATGGCCTTCAACGCAACCATGTACTTGAAAAGACAGGACTGTTTCAGGGGTCAGCTTGAATCTCAGGTGTTGCAATTACCTATCTTTTGAGACCTTGTATCTCATACAGTCTATGATGGTGGTTCCAAACCAAAATAAGAGCCTAAAGACGAGAGTCCAACAGACTTCCCTGGTCGGTCAAGAAATTAGAAACAACAAAATAAAAATAATATAGTATGTTCCTCATAAAGTTAAATTTAGTCAATTTTTATGTAAAATTTTTTTTAAAGTTTAAAATATTTTTTTTGAGGGGTGAGGAAGGCAGAGAGAGAGAATCCCAGAAGCAGGTTCCAGGTTCTGCACTGTCAGCACAGAGCCCAACGTGGGTCTTCCGCTCATGGAGTATGAGATTATGACCTTAGCCAAAGTTGGACACTTAACTGAATGAACCACCCAGGCACCTCAAATTTAGTCAATTTTTATTTATTTTTATTTTTTTATTAAAATGTTTTATTTATTTTTGATACAGAGAGAGACAGAGCATGAGAGGGGGTCGGTCAGAGAGAGAAAGAGACACAGAACTGGAAGCAGGCTCCAGGCTCTGAGCTAGCTGTCTGCACAGAGCCCGACGCAGGGCTTGAACCCACGAACGTGAGATCTGACCTGAGCTGAAGCTGGACGCTTAACCGACTGAGCCACCCAGGCGCCCCAAGTCAATTTTTAAAAATAATTTGAGATATCATTGCATTTTAAAAATTATTTATTTATTTTTTAAGAGAGAGAGAGAATGAGGAGAGGAGGGGCAGAGAAAGAGAGAGAGAGAGAGAGAGAGAGAGAGAGAGAGAGAGAGAATCCAAAGAAGGCTCCAGCTTAGAGCCCGGTTCCAGGCTCACTCCCACGAACAATGAGATCATGACCTGAGCTGAAATCGAGAGTCAGATACCTAACCAGATGAGCTACCCACATGCTCCAGTCATCTCATTTTTGATGTTTTAAATATCCATTATAATAATCATAGTAGCTAATAGTTATCATTGTGTCAGACAAAAAAAAAAAGAGAAAAAGTTGATTACTCCATGTATGTCTCCCCTAACATTTTTTTCCTTAGCTGGTTAGAGAATAAATTCTAAATCTTTCTTAGAGTTGTACTTCCCATTTAGCTTGCTAATGAGCATCACTGTCTGATATAATATTCTATTAGAATCATGATACATTTATATTTATTACTTGAATCCCATTAAATCCATTCCTTCAATGAATATATATTGAACACGCTTTCTCTCTGTATGTATGTATGTATATATGTATATATATGCGTATATATGTATGTGCATATATATGCATATTCTCTCTATATATGCTCATACACTTATATACATGCACTAACATACTCTTTCTATAAATAGCATATGACTACTGCATTTAATTTGACACCTTTTCTTAATTTGAACTCTTTCCACTGTCACCTTTTTAATTCTCTTCTATTTCCTGCTATCTTCAAATAGAACAATTTTGCAAATATGTAGTTGAAGGGTACTTAGAAAGCTAAGAAACAAAAATCACCATCAGAATCCCAACAGTGTGTTTTATATTCACCAAGAAATAAAACAAAAGCAAAGGATAAGAAGTACCACAATTAGAAGTAAATCTTAACTGAACCCTGCAAAAGTACTATAGAGTTTGAGTTATTTTACTTAAGAAGAATGAAGCCTACACATCATTGAGCTCCAGATTTTGGGGAGAAGTTCTAGCCCACTGCTTTTCGACACTTGAATCGGCTTAAAGGGAATTGTCTGTCGTGCTTGATGGTTTGGCAGATTCTGGAAGCTGCTGGATGTTCTGGGCTCAATGGAGTAGAACGCCATAGGCTAAAACTGATTCATGATCCACTTAGTGGAGAAGGAAGAAGTTTTTACCTGGGGGAGTTATCTTTTCCTTTAACATTGTGTCCTGGGTTGTGGCTCAGAATAATTTCACAAAACGTTCCAAAGTGAAAACATTTTTTCCCATGCTTCCAGTATAGTGATTGATGCCTTTGGGTGCAAAGCTAGTAACATAGATGAACTTTTTTTTTTTTTAATTATTATTATTGTTTTCAAAGCTTATTTTTGTCATTGCTGTTGTTTAGCACTCTTATTTAAAATATTCTGGGGGTGCCTGAGTGGCTTAGTTGGTTGAACTTCCAACTTTTGATTTTGGCTCAGGTCATGATCCCAGGATCGTAAGATTGAGCCCATCCTCACTGAACGTGGAGCCTACTTAAGATTCTCTCTCCCTCTGTTCCTCTCCCGTGCTTGCTCTCTCTCTCTCTAAAATAAAATAAAATAAAATAAATAAATAAATACAATATCTGGAAACAAGATTGTAAGTCTAGAAAAATCTGTCTCCTTTCCAAGTTATAAACTAAAAGTGAATTCCAGTAGTCTACAATAATGTCTTTGACTTCTGTAGATTAAGTTTAAAAAATGCCTTTGGGTGTACAATCTTATTTTATAGGCAGTGCTCCTATGAAAGAGACCCAAGAAGTGACTTTTCTACATTGTCTCAGCCTTTAAGTGTTCTAGGACATGCTCTCTGACTCCATGCTTTCTAAGGACTCACTGTTTCTGATAGTCTATATTATTTCTTTCATCTAAAATATTTTTCTGCCCCTATGTAGTTTACTTACCCATTTTGAAGTAATGATCCACTGGAAAAATTATAAGGAAATCAAACCTTCTTAATTATTTGCTACACATGGTGAAACTTTCTCATATATTCACTTCCTTGGCTATTCATTATCTTGCACCTTTTTAATTCCTTTTATGTGTTTAGAGAAAAATAATGGTTTATGAAAGTCACTGAGAGATAATTATCTGCCCGTAATTGATGGTAACTACTTGGAATTTTCCAGGGAGTATGATGGTTATGACTGGTCATCACATTAGAATCTGTCTCATGGGGTTCCATCACGCTGTTTGGAAACAGTGTGAGAAATAGTAGGAAACTACTAAGAATTTCAAGCTAACATGACCCAAGTGGCATACTCTGGATCCTGTCTGATATTTTTCATTTCTAATATGAAGACTGGGATTTGTGATTTAAATTTTATTTGGTAAGAATCTTCCTGCTGAAAACTTGAGCTTTGTTTTGTCTATTTTTTTCTATGCTTTCTCCTTTTTTATTATTATTAGAGGCTTAGAATACTTAGAATGCAAAGGATCAGCTCCTCCAGAAAGGCAACAATTTCCCATTCTTTTTTCCTTGTTCACTAGCTTGCATGATCATGAATTATTAGTTAACATATTTATACTTTGTGCATCTTCTTCCCTTTCTCACCCCTAGTTCAGCTCCCTATCTAGGTTGTCTGGGTGGCCTCTACTTTGTTTTAGTAATAGTTATTGTGACAAAATTTTCTGAGTTCTTGGTCTGGCAAAATTCAGAGTATATGAAATGGAGAGAGTAAAGTTAAAAAATTGACTAGAAGTGCCACAGAGCAGTGCCATATAAAGGACACAATATCAGAGAGGTAAATGCAATTCTTTTATTTTTTAATTTTTTTAAATGTTTTATTTATTTTTGATACAGAGAGAGACAGACATGAGAGTGGGAGAGGCAGAGAGAGAAGGAGACACAGAACCAGAAGCAGGCTCCAGGCTCTGAGCTAGCTGTCAGCACAGAGCCTGATGTGGGACTTGAACCCACGAACATGAGATCTGACCTGAGCCGAAGCCGGACACTTAACCGACTGAGCCACCCAGGCGCCCCGGTAAATGCAATTCTTAATGCTCCTCAATTTTCTTTAGCATAGAGATGCCATTTCTCTCCAGGTAGAATTTTCAAAATTCTCTTTTATTATGAATATAATGGGTATATAGAAAAGTACATAAAATAAATAATATTAGCGCAAAAAGCACACCTGTGTCATGCCACCTAGGTTAAGAAATAGAACATTGACAGAGTCCTAGAAAATCTCTGCATTACCCATCTTAATGCTGCTGATTTTTATGCTAACCATTTCCTAGCTTTCCTTAAAATTTTACCTTGATTATTCAGTCTGTAGTTGATGCTGTTAGTGCTCTACCATGCCTCTCACATTTCTTTTGGCAGATACTGCATGGCAAAAGTTCACAGATGTCCACCTATTTGGAGACTTGCTGCTGGCCAAATGGGAATCTCTGCGTCCTCAATACTGACTGACTGGTCCTGTGGCACAAAAAGCCATCCCTGAACTCAGGGTGGATCTAACTGTTTGATGCTCCAGGGCTTCACATTGGGATCAGACTAAAGCTAGTCTTTAGCCAAGATTTTATTCTTGCAGTAGTCATTCCCCTGCCTATCTTGTTTCCTTTACTTCCTTCTCCTGACAGCATAGTTCCAATAAATGAATCTTGAATAAGAATCTCCATCTTGGGCTCTGATTCTAGGGAGTCAGAACTAAGACACATTCTGTGTTAGTTTTCTACTGTCTTTAACAAGTTAGAACAGACTCTGTGACTTAAAACAACACTCATATATGACCTTGTAGTTTCTGTGGGTCAGGAGAGTCCAGGTATGGCTTAGTGGGGTCCTCTGCAAGGTGGCAATCAAGGTGTTGGCTGGGAGTGGGGGAATTCATCTGAAACTTTGACTCTGGAAGGATCTGCTTCAAGCTAACTCAGATTGTGGGCAGAAATCATTTTCTTTTCCTAGGAATGAAGGTTTCATTTTCTTGCTAGCTGTCAGTCAACTAGAAACCTTTGTAGGAACTCAATTGGAATTCCTTGCCAACGTGGTCCCCTGGTTAATCAAAACCAGCAAGGAAAAGCAAGACTCTAGCAGGACAGGTGCTACATTCTTATGCAACATGACCATGTATAGCCCATCACTTTTCTTGTATTTTGTTGGTTAAAGGACAATCACAAGTGCCACCCACATTCAAAAGGAAGGGGTCAGATAAGTGCACGAATATCAGGAGGTGGGGATTACAGAAGCTACTTTAAGAATCTGCCTGCCATACATCTCAAGGCAATTTAGACTAGTTTTGACTGTTTTTGAATTTTATGTACTTGGGATCACACATTATGTGTTTGCTGTGTTTGTTTTATTGTTCCCTCCCATTTTTTTCACATAAATTCCCGATTTTCTCAAATTGTTTATTATATTTTAAGATCCATTTTTGCTTTGCATATGGTTGTATTCATTTTTTTTTCTGTGTGATATTTTATTCAATGAAAACTAATAAGTTATTTTTTTCATTCTACTATTTGTTGGAATATTGTTGGTTTTGATGGTTTCTACAGTTTCTTTAGCTATTGCAAACTATGTAATTATGAGAATACTTGTGCATATGTCCTGATGCACATAATTTCCCTTTTTTTGTGAAATTGTGCTTCTGACGCTTTAGCACACTTAGGAATCATTTGATGGACTTGTTAGAGCCCAAATTCTGGGACCCAATCTTAGAGTTTTTTCAGAAGGTATTGATGGAGATTTGCATCCTAAGGTCTTAGATGATACTTGAAAACCCACTTCTGTAGAATGCATTCTTAGGTGAGCAATTGCTGGGTCAAGAGTATTGGTATTTATTAATACATATTTCTGGTGAATTTTATATTTTTTCATCATGTAGACCATTTCTTTAATAGTTCTCATTGCCTTAAAATTTGCTTTGTTTGATATTGCCATAATTACATCAGCTTTTTGGGGTGTTGGATTTATCTTTTTAAAAAAAAACCTCTGGGGCACCTGGGTGGCTTAGTGGGTTAAATGTCTGACTTCGATTCAGGTCAGGATCCCACAGTTCATGGGTTCAAGCCCCATGTCAGGCTCTGTGGTGACAGCTCAGAGCCTGGAGCCTACTTCAGATTCTTTGTCTCCCTCTGTCTCTGCCTGCCTCCTCCCTTGCTCATGCTCTGTCTCTCTGTCTCTCTCTCAAAAATAAATAAATATTAAAAAATTTTTTAAATAAAATACAATATATCTTTTTACTTCAAAGCTTTTTGTAAACCCCAATTTCAAATTATATATTAAAAAGGGGTTATAGCTAATATTATTTTTAAAAATCAGTATATTTTTTTAACTTAAGCATGTAGTTAATTTATATTTAATACAATTACTAAAATATTTGGTTTTGAGTTGATTATATTCTTATATCATCAAAAATCGTTTCCTTGGGGAGCCTGGGTGGCTCAGTGAGTTAAGTGTCCAACTCTTAATTTTGGCTGAGGTCATGATCTCACCATTTGTGAGATTGAGCCCCGAGTCAGGCTCTGTGCTAACAGCCAGAGCCTGCTTGGGGTTCTCTCTCTCCTTCTCTCTCTGCCCATCCCCCATTCTTTTTCTCTCTCAAAATGATTAAATATTTAAAAAAATTGTTTTCTTATTTTACATTTCTTTTCTCATTTTCTTGCTATATGTACACACATAGACACACACATACACATAAATACATACATGTCCAAAATATGTAAGTATATACACATATATTTAAGAATTTTAAAGTTATAATATTTTCCCTTCCAAATGTTTTAATACAGGTATTCATGGCCATACCCTGGAAATAATACTGTGTGCCTTTGATTTGTCAAAGATTAATAACTATCTTTACCCAAATTATACTTTCAGAAAATGTAAGGATCTTAGAATACTTTTTATTCAATTACCTCATCCCAATTTATATGCTCTTATATTGTGTTTTGATTCTCTTTCTGCATATTAAATCCCATAAGACACTTTTAATTTTATTTTCTATAATAAATGTTTATTCAAATTTACCACGTATGTACAGTTTTCTTCACTTATCATGTCTTCCTGGATTTCTGAGCTTAAAATATGCATCAATGTGTAAGACTGGTTGTTTTATTCTCCATACCTAATAATTCCAATATCCAGATTCCCAATGGGTCTTTTATGTGTTTTCTGTTGTTCCTTTTGGTTTGGCCTATTTTGTCTTCAGAGTCTTATTACCTTTCTGAGTTGGACATTGTATTCAAAAATTTATTTTAGAAATACTTTGAGGCTGATCATGGTGTTTGTTTGTTTATTTCTTTTTCCCAGAGAAGATAGACTAGTCAGGGCCATGACGGCAAAGAAATCCAGTTGAAAGGTTTCAGAAACTATAGAGTGTTCTGGGGCAGGAAACCAATAAGGGAAATGGAGTCACTTGGTCTAGATGAAAAGGACAAGGAGAAGCAGCAGTGGAGAGTCACTTGTGAAACTTTACTTGGAGATGAGTCCAGCCACTGCACGAAGTACAACAGAAATGGGGGTGGGGGAGGCAATGCCCTGGTTTTTTTGTCATCCCGTCTTCTGACCTCCTAACATGCTTCTCTTTGTCCAAAGCCAACTAGAAGCCAGAGGACATGGGAGCCTGAATGAAGTAGTCAATTAGGTGTTAGTGATACTGAATCAAAGAGCAGGGAAGAGAAAGGCAGAAAGTAAATCAGGAGAGCAAATGTGGAATAACAAATACAGCGGATGTAGTTTTGCTTCTCCTGCTCTTTCCTGGGGCCACAGCTTGAGATTTATGGGCCATCTAAGTAACGTATTGGAATAAAGTCCAATCTCTCACTGTCAGGGTGGAGAGTCTCTAGACCTGAACTCAGGGGTGGTGACTCACTGGTGTCGCCTATCTTGATGGGCTTTCTATGCCATCCTCTGCTTACTGAGTCCCTAAAAGTAAAGCTCCACCTTTCAGCTGCCTCAGTAATTTCTGTCTCCAGGGCAGAAACAGAACTTAGCTTTGATCTCTGCCTGATTACCTACTTCCTGTAATATTTTTACTAGAAATTTTAAAGAGGGATGGGGAGGATCTAAGTATTTTGTTTGTCATCAGTAGAAAGGTTGGGCAGTGGTTGGCAAACCATGGTCCATGGGACAAATCCAGCCCAATACTTGTTTTTATAGATTACGTTCTATTTGGAATAAAAACATACCTATTTATTAATATATTGTCAATGGATATATTCATGATGCAATGACAGAGTTGGATAGTTTAGCTAGAGACAGTAGGACCCCACAAAGCCTTAATACTTACAATCTAGCCCTTTTATGGAAAAAGTTTACTAAATTCTGCAAAACATTCCCATCATTTTCAGAAACCAACCATCCTTCCCACAAGAAAATTTAAAACATATATAATTCACAGTGTGAAGCATCTTCATATATACATCTAATTAAATTTTAGTGGCAAACTTGATTGAGTTGAGTTTCTTTTCCTTATTATTATAGATCTATCTAATGATGGTGATATTAATGAGATGTTCAGTGCTCAATTGAAGTTAATTGGAAGGAAAATAAGTAGAAAAGAAGTGGTGTAGATTACTGGAAAAGGCCAATAAAACTGCCATTGATAGAGCTAAATGGAAAACTGGAACTTTAAAGTGATTAAAAATATGATTAAGAGATTTAATTAATGTACAAACAAATATTAGGCTTATCATAATTTAAATCATATTTTGATATTATCTAGCACCTACAGTGTGGCTGATAATGTACAACAATTTTTATGTGCACTATCCCAATCAAGTTCCAATCTCTGTTGAGTTCATTGCAATTCTTCTCATTTAACAGATGGGTAGACTGAGTTCCAGAAAGTTTAACCAATTTAATTTTGATCTCAAGCTTGCAGGTAACAGTCTTGGGATTTGGAACCTCTTTAGAGTAAAAGCATCAGAAGAACCAGCTGGGGCCATTTTATGTACCTTTTTTAGACAACAGGGTTGTGCTGCCCCAACAGGTCTTGTTCATTTAGAAATATAGAAACAATCCCATCTCTGACTTTTTGTTTCAGTTGTATACTGGAAAAAGAAAACATCAAATGGCAAAGCCAGAAATGTTTACTTCTAAGAAACAGTAGGACAGATCTGATTGATTTGGGCTGGGGCATACTAACAATTCAACAGTAGCCAGCTGAAATTGCCTTTCCAACTGAAATAGTTAAGCCTGGTCGAGGGCACTGTAGTCCCCACACCTGCTGCAGGAATCCTTTGCAGTACTTCCAAAGCAATGCGGACCTTGGAGGTATCTTATGATTCTGTTATGTATTTATTATGTTTATGAATATCAAAGAAGTGGAGGACAAGTTTGGAAGCTTCAGATGAACTGCAGGTGGGCTCTGGGAACTTCTAATTGCATTTTATAAGTTGTGTGTTATGCGTACTCTTTATAAAACATTTCTTCCCCATAAATTCCTAAGAGACTGTTCCTTAGCCTGCACTGAACAACCAGAAAGTGTTTTGACTCTTAAAATCCAATTGGTGTTTAGGTTTCTGTCCCTTTCTAATGTCCTCAGTTGCTTTCCAAGCAAGATATTTGCACTTAGGACTTAATTTTGCTTTAACTTTGGCAAAGATCTGCCCTGAGTCTGAGGCCAAGAAGGAAGTTATTTAGGCCCCAGAAGGACAACTTTATCTTGACTGTTAAGTAACAGAAAATGTATTTGTGGTTGCAGAAAACTTACAGAATTAACTTGAGTAGCTGTGAATACTGCAATAGATTTGAAATGGTATTGTTTAAAAAATAATTAACTACAAAAACAAATGCATAATTCAATTCTAAATAATGCTATACTATGAGGCATGTTTATATATTGAAATTAGTCTGAGGTGGGAAAAAGAGCCCAGGAGGTTACTGAGCCATTAGAATACTTCCAGTGTCAGCATGCTTCATCCTTTCCTTCCCTATTTTTTTGCTCCACCCTCCTAATTTGTTACTTCTTCGTCTTGAAGAGAGAGAAATGTAGGGGAAGAACCTAGGAAAAGGCAGAAAGATTGGTACTTTCTAACAATGGAAACCCAAATCATATGACATCAGTGGAGAATCAGTTCACTTGAAAATTCAAATATATGATCTCCCTATAATGTAACATGAATGATTACTGAAAGTTGATCTCTATGTTTTTTATAATGTGTCCTTTAACAAACACACAGTAAATGTGCTGTCTCTGGAAGGACACCAGGGCACAAAGTCTTGTCTCATGCAACTTGAAACCATTGAAAAATATTTTTGTGAGTAACCTTTACATGTCCTCTGTAGGACAAATATAAAATAAAGGAATGGCCTAGAATAATTTTTTATATGACAATGAAATTGACTCTTAAGGGTGAAGAAAAGGATTGGAACAAAAAAAATGTCAGTACATTTTACTTTAAGTTTGCTTGCAATAATGGTTCAGTTTCAAACCCTCTGGTTGATAACCATTTTGCCACACACATACCCTTACCCAAAGATCACTACTATCTGACAATTCCGCCATCATAGACTAGTTTTGCCTACTTTGGAAAATTATACACATGGAATCATACAGTATGTACTCTTCTATGTCTTTCTTAGTTTTAGTATGTTTGTTCTCATTGGGTGACTGTATTACACATTATTTATTTATTTGACTGTTGAAAGATATTCAGTTTGTAGGGCTGCAAACCAGGTATGTGGAATCCTGGGAAACCTTTTTTTTTTTTCAAGGTCTCTGCCTACAAAAATGATTAGAGTAAAAATGAATTACAAAATTTATGGGCCTGTGTGATACTGATTTATCAATAAACATTTAGAATAATAGGTAGAGAAGAGGATCTTACAAGTTTGTTTATTGTCCAATCAATAGTCATAAAGATCTTCATAATATCCCAATATCTTCTTAATAATTAGGCCCAGGGATAATGTCTTAATGTTCTTTAGTGTCACGTGTCTTGTTCCTGGCTAATGTTTTTCTTACTATAAGGAAAGTGAGCAACATTTTACTATCTGCAATGCCATGGCTCTTCAGAAACTGTTGATATTGAAACACCATTGATTTCTTGCCTTTGCATTTCCCTAATACCTTTCTGGTTACCCTATTACCCATGGTATTGCATCACCCATTGTGTCATCTGTGAATATTGCCTTCCAATGCATCTCTAAAAAATTGTTACCTTACTTCATTGATTGTGACCACACATGCAAGACTTATCTATAGTGTGCATTACTGTGTCAACAAGAATTCCTTTTCTAGTCATGATAAATTAACCATTCAGAATTTCATAGGATAAACATAGAGCAACACATTTTGTAGCTATGTCTTCTCTTAAAGTCTTTTGACTATAATCACTGTAATCCAAGAATGTGATCTCTTTTGATTTGGGTTATAACCCCTGCCTTGTACATCCTCCCACCAGTGGGGATGATAGGCTAGGAGTCTATCAGTTTGTACAAACAGGATGGTTCCTGTTCATACAAGGTATGTCCTTGCCTTGTTCAGCACAGCTTTAGGATAATCAAGGGAAGCATCAAGAGGACCCACTGGCATTACAGAGCATCAGTCCGGTTAGCCCATGGAGGAGATAGGCACGAGCAGCCTATCTCCTGGAGGACTGGCCCGTATGAGATATGCATTCTATGGAGAGGGTAGGGGATTGTACTGGGTGTTCATGTGGGATGAATGCTGCCATCCCACCACTGCCAGGTGCAACACACCAGATGTGGCACTGAGGTAAGAGCTGATACATGGGTCTACATAGGTGGTACAAGTGCAGAAGTTGACAGTGGACTGTTAGTAGCCCAGGATAGCCTGTGTCTATCCTGTGTCACCCAAAATTACTGTATTAGCATCATTCTGGTGATTCAATCTCATGTGATTTTATTGGGAAAAAAATGCCAACCAGGGAGTCCTGGGCTTCCTTGGGACATCTGGTCATACCCATGAGTGGGATAGAGTGATAGAAAGTACCTAGGAGAGGGGAAACAGGGAGTAGTATCCATAGGAGTCCTAGTCTGGGCTCAGACACAGTACATGGATGGCAATACCAGCTCCAGCTGATACTACCCACTTGAAAGAGACAGTTTCAAGGAAATCACTCCAAAGCATAAGGTTCCTTGAGGCATTGCTAGGTAGAGTGCTGTGTGTCTAAGGACTATACTGTTGGGTTGTTTCTAGTTTTAGCCATTACAAGAAAGCTATTTTGAGTATTTTTGGTATATATATGACCTGATTTCTGTTGGCCTTATACCCAGGGTAGAATTGACTATAATTACTTAATTATAACTGAACATAACATGCATGTGCACTTTAATAGATGCTGACAGATTTCCAGAGGATTTGTATCAAGTCACACTCTCAGAAGCCTGACAACATCAGATCTCTACACCCTTGTCAACATTTGGTGAGGTCATCATTGTTATTTAAAACAACAACAACAAAAAAACCAAAATTAGCTATTCTGCTGGATTTAGTCATACTTCATAATGGTTTTAATTGGATTTTTCTATTGAATAATGATGTAGCTACATTTTCATATGCTTATTGGACATGTTGGTATCCTTGTTGATGATTTTCAATTTTTCTATTGAGTCTATTCAATAGAAATATGTCTTTTTTTCTTATTGCTTGGTAGAAATATTTTTCTTATTGACTGTAGGAGTTCTTGATATATATTTTTAATACTAGTATTTTATTGTTATTTGTATTGCACATATATATATATATATCCTGTATAACATTTATATTTTTATTCTAATGGTGATGTTGAGTGACAGAACATCTTAATTTTAATATAATCCAAATTATCAACATTTTCCTTTATGGTTAGTACATTTTTCTCCTTGAAAAAGGTTTGGTTTCAGCCTTTAATAGGGCAATTAGTCCTAATTTTTATGGACCACACTCTTTAGGGTTTCATCTGAAATTCTGGGTTCTTTACCAGAAGAAAACTTCACCTTGGCAGATCCCAAGCTCTAACCTTGTCTTTCAGTACCAAAAAACTTTAGATATTTTTGCTCATTGTTTTAGCCTCTCAGACTTACTTTCCACTTGTCTTCTTGGTGACTTGCGTGTATAGCTTTTGTGTCAGCTAATGTCTTGTAGGGAAAGTGCATATAGAATTTTCAAACTTACTTTTGTGCAATTCCTTCCTCTCTGTGATCTTGGCCCTGCAAATCTGGACATCTCCAAATTCTAATTTCTGTCTCTGCAGCCTGTTGGAATTGCCTCCAGCTCCAGATTTCTTTCTGCTTCTGTTTCCTAGGCTGCAAATTGGTAAATGCCTCAGGAAAAAAGCAGAGACAAATTTGAGTCTCACCTCAGTGAGCTTACTTTCTGTTATGTTGATCTCTCAAGTCCTGTCCTTTTTGGATGATTTATGATTCCTTTAAGTATTCATTCATTCATTCATTCATTCATTCATTTTTGTATTTATTGACAATAAACCTGCTTTTATTGTTGATCTGAGAGAGAGATTTAATCTGATGCATGACATGCTATCATTCCAGAGGTGGAATGAAGTCATAGTTCTTCTTAAAATAATCCCTTAAACATGCTACACCTGTGAAACTTCATTGGTCCTAGTTGGTATCTAATTCCAGCTTTTCTCCATCTATATGGCCCTTCTTATCCCTTCTCTCTTTCTATTTTTGTAATATTCTGTCTTTTCATCCTCGGCAATAACAAATTCCTCTACTTATCTTACACAGAGTACTGCTGCCCACGCGCGCTCTGTCTCTCTCTGCTCTCTCTCTCTCTCTCTTTTTTTTTTAATCCTTGAACTCTGTTGTCACCTTAAGTGGCAGAATGCATTGTCCATCCCAAGCTTTTAACTCTTATATGAGGATAGTTCTCACTTTAAGAGGAACTCTAATGTGGTTGTTAGAAAATTGATACCCAACTTCTACCAAATTTCTACAAAGGAATGTATCAGTTTTTATATAAATGATATCTAATTCCAAAGAGAAATTGAAATGGCTTGACAAAAGGAAGTCAAAGTCTTTAAGTTTAAAGTAAATTTTTGTTTTTATATTGCTCTTAATTTTTAGAGTACTATTTCCTATATGTATTCTACTATGTTCTAAAATCTTAGAAAAATGTTCAAAACTTCAAACCTGACTTGTAACTTCTTAAAATTATAGGAGATTTCTTTATTTACTTATGTTTAAGGTTTATTTATTTTTGAGAGAGAAAGTGTGAGTGGGGGAGGTGCAGAGAGAGAGGGAGACAGAAGATCTGAACTGGGCTCTGTGCTGACAGCAGACAGCCTGATGTGGAGCTTGAACTCACCAACCTTGAGATTCTGACCTGAGCCAAAGTCAGATGCTCAGCAAACTGAGCCACTTAGGTACTCCTTCCTTATTTAATTTTTAAAAAAATTGACTCCTAAATGAAGCACTGATAGTAGGAATATTGCTCTGTTAAGTCTAAGTTCCCTTTGGGCTAATCCTCTGGATTCACTTAGATAAATTATCATTTGAGCAGACTCTCAGTGTATATATTGCTTACTCATTCAACAAATATTTATTGGGTGCTAATGCAGTGCCATGCTCCGTGCTACATGCTAGGGATTCCATGGTGAGCAAAACACACACGATCTCTGTTCCCATGAAGCCTCCTGTTCCGTGGGGAGGAGCAGAGATTAGTAACATGGCATAAAATGCTACCTCAACCTACAAAGAATATGTGCAGCCTCTGTGATAGCACAGGGGGATCACATATTGGCTGGGAGCTGCTAAACAAAACCTCGTTCTGCAGAAATTTTACCTACGGTTACCTGCAGTTTCTATCATTACTCTGAATCATCAGCACACCACTGTGTGCGACAACTATGTAGCATACAATTTCTAATCAGCATGAGATCATCACATTAATACAACTCCAGTGTAGGGGTGGGATCCCACAAGCCTACATATTGTACAGCTAGGATGTCCTTTATTTCAAATATTGCTCTCTAGTTAATGGCATAGGCGGATGGCACAGAATAGAGATGGTCCTAAGTCAATTTAGGTAGTCAGTGTGTTGTTTTAAATTTTCATTTATGCTTCAAGTTGGGGTTGATAGGTGGGAAGAAGGATGTGCTAATATTGTTCACTATTGTCACTTGAAACGCTACTAATTTTGTTGTTGCGGCTTTGCTGGGGGAACGCTATCAACAAAGAGATGGAGGCACAGATGTGTGTAGTATTCTCGGAGAAGGGCAAGCGTAACAGTGAGTACAAAGAGAGGTAGAATGGAGTGGAAAAAACAGAGTGGACCCAAATTACAGGTTGAGGGGCATCTTGCTAAGAATTTGTAGGTATTAGGGGAGCCACGGAAATGGGTATGTTGTGGCAGGGAAGATATCTGTTATTTGGGAAGATTGCTTTGAGAAACCTGAGAAAATGGATTGAAAAGAGGAGAGTTCTGGACTGAGCCACAGTGAACAGATAATGTCTGGGAGGGGTGGTGCTGGAGAGTCTCAGATATGTCCCCTATATTAAAGATAATCTCTGTGGTGGTTTCTTTCTTTTTCCTTTTTCCTTTTGGAAAAAAGCTTAACAACTGGAGGATTTTAATGGATCTGATAGGATTGTGAGATTACTAATTAACAACAATCGATTGGCATTTGATAATTTGGGGTCCCTTATGTGATTTTTTATTACTTTAAGCATTATATGTTCTGACTTTTTGCTTTTGACCCCCTCAAACCATGCTGCCAACAAATGAAGAATACATTAATGTAAATATGCAAGGAAATTCTCATCTTTATCATTTGTTCCTGGGCTGGACAGTTCTGATGTAAATCATTTTAGAAGCCTCCTTAATTAAAATGGAAACCCATTGTGTCAGTTTGTCTGAAGGAACTAGAGTAATGTACATTTGAATGTTTGTCTGAATATAGCTTTTAGGCTATTGACAGATATTTGAGAAGGAGACCAAGTTTCGCAGGATGGGCCCAGAGAAAGACCAAAGCCAAGCATGAATATTTACTGACAGGCAGTTAAGCAAAACAGCCACTCTGCTGTTTGTCTTTTCACTGTCCTGGATATTTGCTTCTTATTAATCTTTTAGGATGTATTCTTCCTTTGCTGAATCCATTATTAAACAGAGAACAGACATTGTGTTAGTAGCATTGTTTGTTCTTCCTCAGGTTGATGGAGAAAAAAATATGTCAAAGGTAGTTAAAAGAAGTTGTATTACTTTTCTAGTTATGTGCATTTACAAACAGAACAAGATTTCTAATAAGACATCCTATATTTTTAGTTGTTTTTAGGTGAGAAAAATGTATGTCTTAATACTACATTGTAGAGAATGATCTCACAAATTCTCTAAAATCTGCATGCTGCTTCCAGGGAGTTTTGATAGAATTATAAAAGCTAGTATGCTGATGAGCTTTTGCGATAAAAAAATAGTGCACTGGATTTTGTGTTTCATGGACCAGCTAAGGATCACTTTTCTAGGATGATTTTGCCATATTTATCTGCAGTATTGAGTTTTTTGGTACAGTATTATTGTCTTATAATAATTAAAGTAATACTGTTTTATTAAAATTAAATATCTATGAAGCTACAATCTTCATTCTTTTAATAGCCTTGTACTTTAGAGGTAAGGTAGCTGAGGCCCAGAGAGTTTAAGTAACTTTCCAAATATCAACTAATAATAAATAAAGACATTGATATTCACATTTAAGTCTGCCTCCAAAGATCCTATTTTTTTCTAATACACCCTGCTGCTTTTTCACAGAGATAAATGTCACACCAAATTATTTTTCTTATACTAAGAGGAGGAGGAGGAGGCATGGAGGAGTTGTGTCTTGACAATATGAAGCAGTAAGACCTCGTTGTAATAAAAAATGGCAGCCAGTCTTTCGGTGACTTGCTCATTAGTGTCTCAAAATAAAGAATTCAGTTCTGATGATGGCAAATGCTTGGCAACTAATGAAAAGAAGCAAAATACAAATATTTTGAAGTAGCCTTCTACTGATACTATATCTGAGAAATTTATACTTTTGTCTTTTTGTTTTCCCAAAGTGTCTGTTTCAGGAAAACCAAATCTCCGCTTCAGTTTGACCTGAATGGGTTGTGTGAAGCCTTGTCACTTGCTGCCTGATGGATGATGTCATGGTGAGTGGCATGTACAAGGATGGAGTCAGTGATCTCAAACTTTCCAAAGCTTGATTTGTATTTTAAGAATGTATATGTCTAGCCAAAAGGAAAGATACATTCAGTGGCAAAGAAGCAAATTTTGGCTTTTTAAAAGCCCATATTGTTAAACTGTGCAATTGAAACTATATCAAGGATTCATAAGCTACAGCCACTCAGACCAGTCTTCATCATCTGAACCTGTTTTTGCATGGTTCCCTAAGTTAAGAATGTGTTTTACATTTTTAAAGGGTTATAAACCAAACAACCAAACAATATATTCAAAAATGCAAAGAATATGAGAGAGACCTATGTGCTCCACAAAGTCCAAAATATTTCCTGTCTGCCCATGTGGAGGAAAAGTTTTTCTATGCTTGACCTATAAAATGAAGGTTAAGGTATCTAAACATATACCAATTCTATCCCATGCAGCTTGCCTTAGAAAAACAATAGATTTGTGCTTGAATCCTATTTACTGCTTGTGTGAACTTGGGTAGAATACACAATGTACTTGAGGCATGCTTACCCATTCTTGAAATAGGTATAATGTTATCTGTGACATAGTGTAGTTGGAAAGATTCTGTATGTGAAGAAAGTGTTACATGTCAAAGCAGATTGCAAAGTAGAATGTAGAGCATAATCTCATCTTTGTAAAAACATGTTTATTTTTATGATTTTATACATGAAAGATGCTTGGGAACATAGCCACTGAACTGTTAACAGTGGCAAATGCCGGAGAGTGAGAATAAAAAAATATATATATTTACTCTACTTTATATGGTTTTGTATTAAATTTTTAAGGGTAACTACTTTGTTAATTACAGGATAAAAATAATTTAAAAGCTTTTGGCTTACAATAGGGACAGAGTGAGTGCTGATCCTTCCATTTTCCTTAAAGAAGAGTAAAACATTCTCCTGATGGCGATTCTAATTTGTGGATTTGAACAGCATTATGGAAAAGCCTTAAGTCTTAGCCTAGGAAAGCAGAGCTCAGATTTTTTAGGAGAATAAGCATGTAAGTGTCTTTTAAAATGTACTTTATTGTTTAACAATTTATAATGTCTTGACTTTTGAAAGGAAAATTAGATTCAATATTTCATTTCAAGTTTTAGCCTTGATATGGCTGGATGGGGCGTCCTCAAATAGGTTGCCATTTTCTCTGCATCTCAGTTGGGGGAACATTCCACCACTTATGGGTCCTTCTGGACTTTTATCCCTGAAGTCAAATTTATGGAAAGCTCAACCTAACTTCAGTGGACACAACACTTCTGTTATTATAGACTATTACTATGACTGAAAGTATTTCTGTAATTAATAAGAAAGAAAAGACATAATTAGCCACCTTCTCTTTCCATTACAGCTTAACTGGGGCTCCATCGGGTCTATAAAAATTTCAGATTCTCTTAGGCTGTTAGGCAATTCTGTTTGCTATGGTCTGGCTTCTTCCAGATATGTCCTATAAATTGAAAGAGCCCAGTTGCATCTGAAGTGGAGGAAACATGCTCATTAGCTTCATTCCTAAGTGCTATGACTTTCTGACTAATGGTGAAATTCCAACACTTTTAAAATCCCCTCTTTCAATATACCCAAACATCGTCAAGGCCCCACAGACTATAAGGTCCCAGGTAAGGTCACTTGAGAGCTTCTCATCAAGACTGATGGTTACTCTCCTCCTCTAGAGCTGCCATGCTCTTTCGTTCTTTGCACAATGCACAAGCTCTGCATACCAGTCCCTGTAACGCCCACTCTTCCAGGACCAGTTTGCCTGCCTCAGAGTTCTCTCACACCTGTTTTTCATTTTTTTAAAATTAAAAACAAATTTGATGTTTATTTATTTTTGAGAGAGAGAGAGAAAGAGAAACAGCCTGAGCAGAGGAGAGGGGTGGGGGGGGGAGAGATAGATAGATTAGATAGATAGATAGATAGATAGATAGATAGATAGATAGAAGGAATTTAACATTCAAGTCTCAGCCAGAGCCCAATGTAGGGCTGGTTCCCACAACCCTAGGATTGTAACTTGAGCTGAAATCAGGAGTTGGATGCTAAACAAACTGAGCTACCCAGGCATCCCCCTCCCATCTGTAATTCTGATTCACCCCCACACTCTATCTTTCTGTGGTATGGGTCATCCCTTTTCACCATTGCTCTCGCCTGGCACTCTCTCCACTGTCCCTAGGATTACCATTTTTCATCTTCTAACGTGTTTGGAAAAGACTTTCTTTCTTGGAGATGTTTCTTTTACAGGTTATGATGCAGTTGACTTACTTTTATTACTCAGCTCTCTTGAATACGATTGTCTCCATGGTGTGACTCTGTCCTGTTAAAGGGACAAACAGTCTGCAGAGCGGAAAGGAAGATAGGTTGGTTTAAGTTCAAGTACAGTTTTACTTTGCTTCCACTCAAGACCCTACTAAGGCCAGATGAATTTCATTCCTCACGTCTCACCGTCTGTCCCTTGGAATGCTGTGTTATCTTCCCGAATCTGTCTGCCACCATTGCTATCCTTTCTCAGACAGGCCTTCAGTTATAGCTTTGTTTGGTCTAAAACTGTGAACAGGGTTTGGGCCTTTCCCATAGGAACTTTGTTTCTCAGGAAAACTTTGGGAGGGATTTAGTTGTCTGATAAAGTTCCTCTTTGTATTCTATGACTTCTTTTAAAAAAATGTTCAAAAGGTTTTGTTTTGTTGTGTTTTCTGTACTTCCTAAAAACTGCAGAAGACAGTACAGACCTCTCATGCTCTTTGCCCAGTCTTCCCTGCTGTTAGTATCTTACTATAGTAAGACGACTGAAGAACCAACACTGGTATATTACTATTAACTAAACTCAGTCTTTATTTGGATTTCACTAGTTCTGTGATTCTTGAGGTATTTTTTGACAAAAGCACAAGGGATATATAGGAGTGTGTTGCCTGTTATATTTTGGATTAAGCTCTGTTCCTTTCTAGGTAACTTGGGATGGTGAGTTGCTTGGCTGACAATTAATTACATTATTTTCTAGGTGTTTCCTGATTAAGTGATTTGAAAGAGGTGCCATTAGAGACAAACATTGTTTTTTTCACACAGCAGTTCTTTGCATTTTTAGAACTCCAGTGTAAGAGGACAGATAACCTGAGTCTTCTTTTAGTGAAACCCTTTGCTGAGAAAGTGCAGGCAAAGGCTTCTGTTATGTGGCACCCCCTGCCCCAGGGCTTTACAGGAATAATGCTGACTTCAGACCAAACTATAGTGCCTGGGAAAGCAGTGTGGGAGAGGTAAGGTTTACAAATAGGATAAAAATAAAAATAATTTGGATTTTTGGAGAAAGCAGAATGAAGTGAAACCAGGATCAACTTAAAAACATGTAAAACATTTAGAGTGCCCAAGGGGATTTGGGTTAGTGGTTATAGAAAATCTTGTATATTTACTGTACCTTCTTTAAATGTAAAATTCATCTCTGTAAATGTTCTAAAGATACTGTGTGTGTGTGTGTTTGCACACACATGTGCGTGTGTGTTTGAGCTGGCAGAATGATTTTGGGCAGCTAGCTAGCTGTGGACTAGACACTGTGATAATTACTGAGGATACTGAATAAAGAAGGCTGTTCTTGCTTTCAGGAAGCTTATGGCCTGCCTGATGGTGATCTTGCATATGTATAACCTAGCAGATTTTCTTTTTAACTATTTCTCTTCCTCCAATTTATACTTTATTTTATCTGGCATGGCAGAGGATGTCCATCTATGGGCAACATAAGCATTATCATGTTTGTCCTTATCTGTTAAGAGAGACATATAAACACACATTATCACTTTCATTAACAAATATTGATTAAGTTATTGCTCTCTGTAGCACTTTTGCCAGCCGTTAGGCAAAAAAACCCAATGTAAGACACTCTATCCATTTTTTTTTTTTACCCAATGCGTTGTCCTAAAAGAAAAACAATAGCACACGTTAGCCCTAGTTTGTTCCAAAGACTGTTACAGATTTAAATTCTCAGGGAGATTAGAAAAGGGTGCAATCACTCCCAACTGGAATTGTAACTGGAACATGGAAGACATCTTCAGATTATGCCCAGAAATAATGGGCATAATGCACAGCATTTTAAGGGTTGGACTAGACCAGCCAAATTTATTAAATGCCACCCTGTTTTCTTTAGAGTTGCTCATTTTCTTGCCTTTTTGTGCCAAGATGACCAATTATGGTGAACATCATTTATTTCTCATTAGCTGAGTTAGGAGAAATGGTTAATAGAGATTAAGATGGACAGCAGCAAGCCATGCCATCCTGAGAGTTAATTAAATGTAACACAGCAAGTGTGGAAATTATCCTGGTCTCTTCACTTCTCTGGGTTCCAGTGCAAAGCTTGCAACCCCCTATACCAGTGATTAACTAACTAGTTATCTGATTATTGTGCTACAGTATAGACTTTTGGCCTAGAATCCTAGTTCATGGTAGAAACAAACACTTTTCCTTGTGCTTTTTCTTGATGTCTCCAACTGTTGTTTTACCCATAGGATATAATTGAAGACTTTCTGTCATAATATTCCAAGTTTAGCTTTCAAATGGTCTTTGTCACATGAAGTTTTATTTTTAAAATATAAGTAGCACGTGATTTATTGTGCTATAGTTATATATATGTATATGTGTATATGTATATAATTTTCCACCCCCTAAAGAGGTGAATTCTTTAGAGGAAATGAAAATAAAAATTTCATAGGGTGTAGGGCAGAGCAAATGCTCATCACAGACTTATCTGACAAGCCTCTTTCAAGAGCCTGTCCACAGATTGAAGATTCACTCTTTGCTCAATTTGCATCCTTGGCCCAATAAATGTTTTATGACCTCCCTCTATGAGCACTCACAGCCAGAAGGAGGTAATGCAAAATTGATCTGTATATTAAAACTGCTGAGCCAAGCGGGCTTGCTCCTGGAATTACACTGATTATGTGTATGTGTGATTCAACAGGCCCTATTGAGACACCATAGTATTTGAAAAGACACCCATCAGCTGCATTTTTTATACACACAGTTTCTTCTTTTCCTTCTACTCTTAACCCTCTGGACCAACTCCTATATTCACATTTTTTTTAACTCCCTTTGGGCTCATGAATAGCAATAAGTGTTTTCAGAAAAGAAAATGCTTCACCATTATGCTCAGCAGTCTATTATTTCTAGGGTACAAGGAAGGACATAGACCTTCGAATCAAACACACAGAGATCGGAATCCCAGGTTTACCATTTAATTGCTATGTGGATTTGGGCAAATTATTATATCTCTCTGGGCCTCATATTGCTATTTTAAAGTAGAGACAATAATATCTACTTGCCCAAATTGTTGCACATATAACTGGTATAGCCAGGCTTTGGCTGTCTGTGAATATAAAATGAGGTCCATTTCCTTTCATATCCATGTTATGATGGTGGAGTTAATGCTGACATGATAGATCCCCTTAAAGCATGCTCTAATTAGTTTTGGAAATGACACCAGGTTCTCTCTTACATGGGCTAAGACAGATTTATTCAGGATTTTCATTCTGTCCTTTTTTTGACAAGCTCCCAAGATATTCATTTATATAACAACTATTTTTATTGATACCTATTTTGTACTAGGAACTTTTCTAGCACATGGGTTATTGGTGAACAGGAATGACAAGGTCCTTGTTTTCATGAAACGTATAGCTTGTGTGGGGCACCTGGATGGCTCAGTTGGTTACCGGTCTGACTCTTGATTTTGGCTACAGTCATGATCTCCCTGGGGTTTGAGAGTTTGAGACCTGCTTTGGGCTCAGTTGTCAGCAAAGAACCCAAGCTATCTGCTTGGGATTCTCTCTCCTTTGCCCCTTCCCCATGTGTACATACTGTCTCTCCTTCTCTCTCTCTCTCTCTCTCTCTCTCTCTCTCTCTCTTTCAAAATAGGAAAATAAACTAAAATAAAGAAACTTATAGGTTCTGGCAGGTGGGGGGTGAGGGAGTCCGACCAGATAAATAATTATAGATAACAATAGATACTCTAAAGGAAATAAAGCAGAACAATTCCGTAGAAATTG
Organism: Suricata suricatta; assembly: GCF_006229205.1. NCBI lineage: Eukaryota > Metazoa > Chordata > Mammalia > Carnivora > Herpestidae > Suricata > Suricata suricatta. Next base: position 44,790,876 of record NC_043712.1, on the reverse strand, counting down.
ACTAGCAAGCTGGTATAAAGGAACATTAGACATGAAAGGACAGTTTTATAAGAAGTTGATATCTGAGCTAAAACCTAGATGGTGAGATGGAGCCTACTAGTGAACATCAGAAGTAGTGGAAGAACATTCCAGACTGAAGGAGAAACAAAGGCAGTTTTGAGAAAGAGACACTGAGAGCAACTGAGGGAAGAGGAGTATGATTCTGGTCACCAATTCTGACTTGTTTCCTCCCACACCACCAAGAAACTCAGTTATACCAGGTGGGTGCAATTCAATTCGATTCTGACACTGTCTCCCCCGGGGAAGGCATCATTTTCAGGGTCAGGGTTTAGTCCCACAACACTCAATACTCTCTCACTCTGAACGTACACTTCAGATGCCAGGTTGTTACCTGTGCTTCCGACTGACTGGCTATACATCAGAGCCTCCCATTTGCTAGAACAGCTTGCAGAACTCAGGAAAACAGTTTACTCACTAGATTACTAGTTTATAATGAAAAATATCAAAGGATATGAGTCAACCTCCAGATGAAGAGATACAGATGGCAAGGTATAGGGAAAGGGCACGGAGCTTCCATGCCCTCTCTTTGCAACCACTCTTCCTGGATCTCCATATGTTCACCAGTGAGGAAGCTCTCTGAACCCTGTCCTTTTGGTTTTTTTATGAGGACTTCATTATGTAGACACTATTGATTAAATCATTGGTCATTGGTGATTGATTCAGTCTCCAGCCCATTCCACCTTTCCAGGGAAGTCAGGTGAGTGGGACTAAAGGGTCCAACCCTCTAATCATGTGGTTGGTTGCTCTGGTGACCAGCCCCAATCCTTAGAGGATGTAGGGGCTTTCCAAGACACCTTACTAACATAACAAAAGACATCCTTTGTCATTCTCATTGCTTATGAAATTCCAAGGGTTCTAGAAACTTTGTGCCAGAAATTGGGATGAAGACTAAATATTTCTTATTATAAACCACAGGGACTATAACTGAAAGAGTGAGAAAGGGATAGGGTAGTACAAGGTGAATCTGACAATTTTGCAGGGGCTTGATTATTTATGTCCCTGCAGGACATCAAAGGGCAATTAGAATGACTGGAAGATACTGACATGATTTAAGCAGGTAAACCACATGATCTAATTTACTTAAAAATTTTTTTTACTTAAAAGAAAAACTGGCTGAAGATGTGTAAGAATATGAGTACAAGTATGAAAATAGGGAAAATACATTGACTATTATTGTAGTTCAGGTAAGAGGGGCTCCCTTGGTGGCTCAGTGGACTGAGCATCTGACTTTGGCTCATGTCCTGATCTCACAGTTCATGGGTTTGAGTCCTGTGTCGGGCTCTGTACTGACAGCTCAGAGCCTGGAGCCTGCTTCAGATTCTCTCTCTCAAAAATAAATATTTAAAAAAATTTTTTTTGGCAGTGGCTTGGTGTCCAGTACAGAGCATGGGTTCTGCTTTTCATAAGCTGTGCCTAGTCTTACTATTGAAGATGTCAAGAAATTATATATACAGTCTGAAATTTATGGTTTAGAGAGGATGGGGGATTTAAATTTGAGAGGTATGAAAAATATATGTAGTATTTAAAGCAATGGATGTAGATGAGTTATTGGGGAATATGAATGGGAGATAAAAACAAGAGGTTATAGGATCAATCCCTAGAATTCTCTAAGATTTAGAAGTCAGCTAAAGAAGAGAAGAAAGCAAAAAATATTGAGAGAGGGGCACCTGGGTAGCTCAGTCAGTTGAGCCTCCAACTTCAGCTAAGGTCATGATCTCACATTGGTAAGTTCGAGCCCTGCATTGGGCGTTGTGCTGACGCTCAGAGCCTGGAGCCTGCTTCCGATTCTGTGTCTCTCTCTCTCTGCCTCTCTCCACTCATGCGCTGTCTTTCTCTTTCTCAAAAATAAACAAAACATTAAAAAAAATATTGAGAGAGAATCAATGAAGTTGGGAGAAAATGAAATAATGTATGATGTTCTGGACTCAAGAAAAAAAGGTTATTAAAAAAGGAAAGGTGTTTGAATGTATGGCTATGAAGTTAAGCAAGAGGAGACAGAAGGAAGCGTGGAGATCACTGACAAGATCCTGAGGAGCTACTTCATTGGAGTCATTGACATAGAGAGTGAAAACCCAATTGAAGTGAGGTGAAGATAAGATAGGAGCTGAGGAAGTAGGTATAGATAAGTATTCTCAGACATTTGGCTGTTGAGGGAAGTAAAGAAAGGAGATACCCTTGAGCAGAACATGAAATGTCCAGAAAAAAAATTGTTTGTTTGTTTTTTTCAAATGGCAGATCCAGAACTTGTATATTTGTCAATGTTGATAGCCCTGGGGGAAGAATAATTCACAGTTTTGGAAAGAGGAGGAAATCTTTGCCACAGTGAATTCTTTGAGAGGACAAGAGAGGCTATCTATAGAACACAGGTGCTTTGCCTGGCATTTGATAGAAAAGAGTTGGTCTTTCACGGTAGGAGAAGAGAAAGCAGTGGCTGTAGGTTCATTTCAGCAGAAATAGAAGACAATTCTATCTGATTATTCTATTATCTCAGTGGAGTACAAGGTAAGGTTATTATTTAAGAGTGAGCAGGGAGGAAGAGAGGTTTTGGAGGGTTTGCAGAGAGAAGAGATATGAAATAGTCTCTGAGGGGAGAGGGAATGCTAGTCTTCAAGGAAATATTCTAGTCTTGCTGGGTAAGCTTGAGTACTCTCAGAGAAGGAAACGAATTTAAAGTAAGATCTATTAGTGAGGTGGAGTGCCTCTGCTCCTGCATGGCCTCTTGAAAGTGCTACTCAACACAAAAAACACTGCTGGTGGCTGCTGCTGCTCCTGTTTTGAGAGATGCTCTGGGAGGGAGTAGTCCCTGTGGGACCCCATTCCAAGCATAAAATGAGCACCCACAGAGCAAGATCATGCTACAATTTTTGACAAAGTTTTGAATCTGGTAGAAGGAAGCAATGATGGTATGAATTTAAAGGTATTCTTGAACATAGGTACTCTTGCAGTTCACAGGAGAATTTTTAAGGAAGGTCTGATGCGCATTTTGATGAGCTTATAGGTCAACTGGATGTCAGATAGGTAGTAAGAGCCAGTTTACCCTCTCCAAAGAGAATGCCCTTGAGTGTGGCTGTTCTGTGTCCAAGAAGCAGGTATTCTAAGGCCCAGAGAGATGAAAATATTCCATTCTCATCCCAGCCTGAGGTTTGTTTTCCAATGTCCATTTTTTTGTCCTTAGAATTTTCCTCTTTTCAGGTTGGCTGACAATAGTAGTATCAAATCACATTTTTAAGCTTATTTATTTATTTTGAGAAAGAGAGAGAGAGAGTGTGTGTGTGTTCATGAAAAAGGTAGGGGCAGAGAGAGAGAGAGAGAGAGAGAGAGAGAGAGAGAGAGAAGTGAGAGAGAATCCCAAGCAGGCTCTGCACTGTTAGCACAGAGCCTGACATGGGGCTTGATCCACGAACTATGAGATCATGACCTGAGTTGAAATCAAGAGTCAGTTGCTTAACTGATTGAACTACTCAATATCAAATCACATTTGAAGAAAGTCTGTCTTAATCAAAATGGATGTAGTCTTACTTAATGGCCTGAATGAAATAATAATATTAGTACATTTGGATTATTCCCTCTAAATGTCATCATGTATAAAACATCAGGGTTGAGTCTGATCACATACTTTTTAAGTCAACTATTAATAACGAGGACAAAGCCATATCTGTATGCTTTTTCCATAGTTCTATCTCGGCTTCATACTTCCTATTTGAGCTACTCAAGAACATATGCAAATCCAATGAACAGTAGTATTTTTTTAATCTACACACCATCCAGGAATACAGTTTACAGAAACACAGTTTATGCAGGGCAATTTACATTGCCAAATAGAATTCATGGCAGTGAATATTTTATATTTTTCCATAAAGAAAATATGTGTGTGTTGGTTTTACATTTGCAGAATTATGGCTCATTCAAGAGGTTCTCCCTACAACTGCAACAAATGTTTCTGTTTCCTTCCGCAAAGAAGAATTGTGGTCTCTTCCTATGTTGATGGATAGAGAATCCCAGTAACTTTTTTTTTTGTTTATTTATTTATTTATTTTGAGAGAGAGAGAGCGCTCATGAGTGGTGAATGGAGAGGATGAGATGCTATAAGATGGATTTGTTTCAAAACTTTCCCAAAGGACCTATTTATCAAAATAGCTTAATTTAACTTCTAGAATATATTAAAAGTAATTGATTATAATAGTAAAATTTTATTATACCACTTTATTAAAAAATAAATTGTTTGCCATAATGGGAATCCAATTTAGTTAAATGTTTATACTGTTGGGGTGATTACAGTAGGGTCAGAGGAGAAAAGAGAAAGAAAGAAATTTATAATACATGATAACAAGAAAATAAAACCTTAGATTATGACTATGTAGGTAGCTACTATAATCATAGAAAAAGAAAAAGAAGAAGACGTCTCAATGACTGGAAACAAGAGATAATTGCGAATAATGCACCAAACTCCAGGCTACGCATAAAGAACTATGAAACAGAATATGTTGGCCTGTTGTGAAAAAAATCAGTGTTTCTGATGTTCCTTCATTCATTCACTTAGTCATTTATACATCAATCCTTGCATCACGCTTAGATGAGAACATTAAGGAAAAAAGTTGATGCCTAAACTCTGAAAGAAGGTAATGAAATAAACTTCTATTTGGTTATATGTCTTTCTTTGTAGAAACGTGCATACATGATTGATAATCATAATTAATTCTACCACTTTATAAAAGATTAAAGCTGCAAAACTATAAAACTCCTAGTAGAGAATATTGAGGAAAATCTAAGTGATGTGGATATGCTGATGCCTTTTTAGATATACTGAAGATTGATCCATGAAAGAAATAATTAATAAGCTGGGCATTATTAAAATTACAAACTTCTGCTCTGCAAAAGACAATATTAACAGAAATGAAAGACAAATTATTTGCAAAATAATTTTTGAAAAAATATTTGCAAAAGACACATCTGATAAAAGACTGTTACCCAAAATATACAAAGAGCTTTTAAAACTCAATAATAAGAAAATAAACCACCTGATTTAAAAATTAGCCAAAGACCTTAACAGACACCTCACCAAAAAAAGAGACACAGAGGGCAAATAAGTACATGAAAAGATGTTCAACATCATATACTTCAGAGAAATGGAAATTAAAACAACAATGAGATCCACTACACACCTATTAAGATGGCCAAGATTGAGAACACTGACATCAAATGCTGATGAGAATAGAGAGCAAAATGAACTCTCATTTATTGCTGGTAGAAATACAAAATGGTACAGTCTTTTTGAAAGACAATTGGACAGTTTCTTAGAGAACATACTCTTTCCATATGATCCAGCAATTGTTTTCCTTGATATTTACCCAAAGGAGTTGAACACTTATATCTGCATAAAAATCTGCATGCAAGGGTTTATGGCACCTTTATTCATAATTAACAAATCTTGGAAGCAACCAAGATGTTTTCAAGTAACTGAATGCAGAAATAAACTGATATATCCAGACAATGGGCTATTATTCAGTGCTAAAAAGAAATGAGCTATCAAGCCATGAAAAGACCTTGAGGACCCTTGAATGCATATTAGTAAGTGAAAGAAGTTAATCTGAAGAGGCTACACCCTATAATTCTAACTATGACATTTTAGAAAAGGCAAAACTATGAAGACAATAAAAATATTAGTGTTAGCAGGAGTTTGGGGATGGAGGGAGATGCATTTGCAGAACACAGAGGATATTTAGGGTGAAAATGCTCTGTAGGATATTATAGCAGTGGATATAGGTCATTATACTTTGTTTACACTCGTGGAATATACAATGCTAAGAAAGAGGTTAGCAGTGGACTTTGAATGACTATGATGTATCGATGTAGGGTCCATCTTTGGTAAAAAAAAATACTGTTTTGTTGAGTGATGTTGATAATGGGGAGGCTATGCATGTGTGGGAACAGTTGATGAGAAATCTCTGTACTTTGCTTTCAGTTTTGTTGTAAACCTATAACTGCTCTAAAATATAGTCTTTAAAAAAAAATCAGGCCCTTGACACCAAAAATCCATAGTATCTTTGTTCTACTTGGCTAATCAGACTACTGTGAAACGGAGATGTGAAGATTCTAAGTGAATAACACATACTGGATTTTGTAGCGACAGTAATAATAATAAAAATATAAAATATCTCGATTTTATGTTATATGTTGAAATGATATTATTTTGGATATATTGGGTTAAATAAAATACCTAATTAAAGTTAATTTCACTAGTTTCTTTTGTTTTCCTTCAATGTATTTAATAGAAACTTAAAATTATACATGTAGGGGCACCTCAGTGTCTCAGTCAGTGGAGCGACCAACTTGAGCTCAGGTCGTGACCTTGCGGTTCATGGGTTTGAGCCCCTCACCAGGCTCACTACTGTTGGCACAGAGCATGCTCTGGATCCTGAGTCGTCCTCTCTCTGTCCCTCCCCATTTGTGCTTTCTCTCTCAAAAATAAATAAACATTAAAAAAAACTTTAAAAAAGTATAAGTGCAGCTTAAATTATCTTTAAGGACAATACTGCTGTAGACCATTCTGCCTCCAACTAATGAAAATTGTTGGAAATAATAGAGGAAATTAAAACACACACACACGTAAATAGATATTTAAGAGAGGTTTGTGACTTTAAAAATGCAATCCACATTTCTTTGATCAGATGAATATATGGATTTCTTCTGATTTTGCCTTAGAATTTATTTCTTACAGATTTGTTTTAGACTATGCTGACTTCTTTGTTCATCTCCCCTAGTAAATTAATTGCACTTACAGGGTTGTCTTTGTTTTTCAGTACATTTCACCTTCCGCTCATGTTTGTCATCTACTCTCGGACCTATTCCAAAGGTTTGAAAATGACTCCATATAGGACTCTCCACATGGTAAATTTTGAGGATTCTTTGAGAAATGATCTAGGGTGGGATTTCTCACTGCAGAGCTGTTTATGGCTTTCTACCCTCAGCCACACCTTGGGTGTTGCAGTTCTGACTCTCTCTTGCTATCACCTCCTTTCCCTCCTTCCCTTTACTCTGTGTGGTATGTGCTTGTGTCCTGTGGATTTTGTGGGATTTCAGAATGTGTGATGTCTAAGAATGGAAACTAATGCAGGGTTTTTTTTTTTTTTTTTAAGCCTGTGTAAGAAACAAGTAATCAGACAAATGCTGCAGAGGATTTTGTTGAATATCAGTCAGGAGCCCCGTTATGTTTGAAATGAAGTGGCATCCAGCACTATTGACATGAATGAAGCTGACACTTGGATACAGAAAATTCACTGAATATAAATTTAAATATTAAAGAATAATGAGGTTATAAGTGCCTGAAAAATTGCTTTTGCTCATGCCCAGTAGGAATTGTCATGAGTGTGGAATTATGCAACTGTGTCTGTCTCTCTGAAATATTACCAAAGTTTAATTGGCAGTTGTATAATTGGGTGGAAATTTTGTAGTCATTTATTGTTTTCTATAGATTGAAGTCTTCACTTGTTATTACAAAATATCTTCATATATACGACAACAATAAAACCCAGACAGACAAAATGAAGACGTTGCTACTTTAAGAAATGTAAGATGTTAGTCAATTTATAAATGTAGAAAGGGTCTGTTAAATGTTCAGGAATGTTAAGATTTTTTACCCTCTACTTATTTTAGAAAAAATATTGTCATGATTTATAATTGCTTATATTTAGACTATATGTGTATATATATATGCATCTATATGTATATAATCATAACATAAATGGCAACATCTTTCATTATTGTCATATCTTTACATTTGTTAAATTAGACATTAATTTTAGGTTTAATGAATGAAATATTTATATGCAGGTGTGCCTGGGTGCATAGGCACTATTGATTTCAGCTCAGGTCATGATCTCACATTCATGAGATTAAGCCCCTCTGTGCTGCACATGGAGCCTGCTTGAGATTCTCTCTCTCCCTCTTTCTCTCCCCCTCCTTTGCTCACACATGTGCCTGTGCTCTCTCAAAATAAAAAAAAAAAAGAGAAGAAAAAAGAAATATCTATGTGCAAATTTACGACCTAGGTTTCCCATTTATATATATTCTTGTAAATGAAGGAACAAGTCTTTGTGAGCTGTTTTTTTAAATCATTGTTCTTAGGACATCCACTCATACCTAAGCTTGGGAATGGATATATTTACATTTTAACCATCTTTTGTTCAGATGAAATTTGGAAATACTAACTGAATGTCTATTGTGCATAGGTGCTTCTTTCTCTTTGTCTACTGGGGCCACTGACACTGATAGTTGTATTGTGGTTTTGTATAAAAATGTCCTTGTTTTAAAGCATTTGAGTGTGATGGAACATAGGCTAATAGTACTCAATGGTTCAGGAAGAAAATAGTTTTTTGTTCTTATAATTTGTGCCATACTTATAATTTTTCTGTAAGTTTGCAATGTTTCTAAAAAATAGAAGGAAAAACAAAGACTATCACTTGGCAGCTGTTTGAGCTTGGAAAAACCACTTCAATGTTCTGAGCTCAGTTACCCCACATATAAAATGGGCATACTAATATCTTTTTTTTAAAGTTTTTCTTTACTTATTTTGAGAGTGAGAGAGCACACATGGGCAAGTGGAGTAGGGGCAGAGACAGAGAGAGAGAGAGAGAGAGAGAGAGAGAGAGAGAGAGAGAATCCAAGCAGGCTCCACACTTTTAGCATGGAGCCCAATGCAGGGCTTGATCTCATGAACTAGGAGATCATAACCTGAGCCAAAGTTGGATGCTTTACTGATTGAGTCACCCAGGTGCCCCTGGGCATGCTAATATCTTAACAGTTGTTTTAAGGACTAGGATTGTAAGTTAATTATAGATTTATGATTTTCTGTATTATTCAGTGGTTTATACTTTGTTAGAGTCATTATTTACTTTGAAGTTCAGATTACCCCATATTTGCTACTGGCAACCCCTTCTAATTTGGAAGCCTGTTTTGATATCCTTGCAACAATTCCATTTTATGATTAAAAAAAAATCGTTAAATTATAGCACATCAAGTGATACATGACATAAGGGCATTTCAGACGTCTCAGGATAGAGGTCCAGACAGTGGTTTGCAACAGCACAAAACTATTATAAACTCCCTGAAGAACCACCGTGTTACAGAGAATGCAGGGCCTGTTGGAGGTATGTGTGATGGCAAGCTTTGGAACAAAACCCTGAAGTGCTGTTTGCTCTAGTCATGGTGGTAGGCCGGGATTACCCTCTGATGAAAAAAAGGCAACTCCCTGGCTTATTTCAAAAAATATTGATCTCACAGAGAAGGAAAATCATAGTTAGGAAAATAGAATTCTAATGTTTTTGCTTATAATCTCTGAAAACTGAAGAGATAAAATTAACAGAAGGAAACATGGGGGGAGGTTATAACTTCCTTCTTTTTCTTACCACTAGGAAAAACCAGACTCCAGCTATTCCAGACACATGATATTATTTCTTCAAGATCTCCCAAAATAGGAGACTCTCTAACCTTCTCAATCCATTTCAACATCTACTGATACTTACAGCCTGGAATTCTATGTCTCTAAACCAAGTATTATGTGCTGCTTTAAGATGAAACCTGTGATTCTTGTCCCATAGTAAAAAAAAAGAAATTTCTGGTTATCATTCTCTTCAAGGTGTCTGTAGGGGAGTAGTTTTCGAATTTATAGTTGTATGTTCATTCTCTACTTCCAAGGAGTAAGGACCGAATATTTTCTGGATTTCTACTCTCTGCCAGAGAGGCAATTTTACTGACATTTACTGAGTACTTACTGTATGCCAAGGGTAGACCTTACTAATTTGTTGAAAGCCTGAATAGAAGGCTGAGTAAGAAAGAATTCTTTCTCTGCCTTTCTTCAAGTTTCAATGATAGTCTTCTCCTGCCTTTAGACTTGGAATCAGATCAGAACTTATACTATTGTGTGGGTCTGGACTTCTCAGGCTCCATCCTTGTGTGAGTCAATTGCTCATAATTATCTATCTATCCATCCATCAACCATCTAGCTATCTCCTGGGGGTTTGGTTTCTCTGAAGAACCCTGCCTAATACACTAAGCAAGAAACAGAGCTTGGAGCCCAGGGAGTCTTACTTTAGCACCCTGCTCTTAACTAACACACTGAGCTGTCTTGGATTCAATAAACATTGTGTAATCTTCACAACTCAGCAAAACTGGTGGGACTTTTGTCCTCTTTATTACAGGTGAGGAACACAAGACTTAGAGAGGTTAAGCTATTTACCTGTGATCAAATAGCTAAGCTAGTTAAGTGGCAGATATAAATTCAAAATAAACATGAAAATAAAAATAAACATTCTGATAAACATGACCAGTGAGAGTTATCTTCTAAATTTATATAGCACTCCTTTCACACAGCTATTTATTTATTTACTCTGTTTTTTTTAATTTTAATTTTAATTTTTTTTTTTAGTAGGCTGGAGTGGGAAGGAGGATGTTGTCTGCATCAGGGGGCCTGCTCAGAGGGGAACACAACCCATTACTCTGGCTGGACAAGAACTGTATTTATCAGGTGTATTCCATCATGTGGGCTCCAAATTAGATCTATAAAATGCTGCAAAGATAAGAAGACTTTCAGCTCCCTTCTTAAAGAAAAGATAGTAGTTGCCATTTATCAAAGGCCTTTTATATGGTCAGCACCATTCCTAGGTATAATAATATTTCATTTAGTTCCCAACAGAAACCTTTGAGGTAGTTTATTTTCTTAGGCTGGGTTTCCCAGAAGCAGACTCTAATGTAAGGATTCAAATACAAATTATATATTATGGAGAAACCAATAAGGGAGTGAGGAAAGCAGGGCAGAGCAGGGAAGAAGGAAAGCAAGGATACAAATTGAGGCAAGAATTCAGTCAGAGTGACTTCAGCCTGATCCCATAGGGGCCACCTGGAAAGGAAGGCATGCCTCAGGGTTTATCCAGGCCTGAGGCGTGGATGAGTGCTTTCCTCAGCGGCTCATTTTCTACCCTTGGAAAGCGTTGTTCTGGCACTCGGGAAAGGGGGGGGGGCATATAAACTCCCAGGCACTTACGAAGCTCCAGTAGCCTAAGGGCAGCCCAAGGAAGAAAAGTCACAAGTGTGGTCAAGTTGGAGACAAAACCACCATTAAATTTAGGGAAAATGCACAGAAGCAGTAAAGGGATCTCAGGGAATACCTCCATTTTACCTCTTCTTCCTTCCCCTACCCATGCCTGTCTTTCCTTATTTCTGGCTCAATTAGCAGCCACAGACCTAAGGATTGAATTACCCTGTATCTTGGGAACCAATCATACCTAAGGCAGTTGAGAGAATGAATTTCCTAGAAGGTTTAGTAGCCTTCTAGGCTTAAAACTCCAAAACTAGTGGTTAAAGAAAGTGATTTCATATGTTATAATTCATGAAATTTTAAAACATTTTTGTAACCTCATTAAAAAACATTTAAAAATTATAAAAATAAAATGAAGCCTCCTGTAAGCTAGCCAGACCTCTGTCCTTCAGGGCAGCAATGCCCTCTCCTCCTTTTCCTGGACCGTATAGCACAGCAGCTCCTACCTGGATTGTTTGTGCCTCTGGTGGGATCAGGTCCTGAACAAAAATAAGTCACCTCCTGCCACAGGGACCAGATACCATGTGGATTTCTGACATATGAATGCACAGGATACAACAGATGGGATCTCTGAATTTTGCTTCTCTGAAAGTCTCCTTTATTTTTCTCTGACAAATCATGTTTATACTCCTCTAAACTTGAATTATTAAGGCTTTGTGGTCTTGTGTATGCTGCAACTTGACAAACAGAGACAATAGCACTAAGTGAAGGTGTGAAGAACAACTTTACATTTTTATAGCATTTTTCACAACCATTGTATCCCGAGGCACTTCACAGGAAGTAGCAACACTGACTTTTCCTATAGGTCTCATTGGGGTGTGAATTCTGAAACCCAGTTCTGGCCTTCAAAAGTTCATTTGGTGGTGTGGGAGACTAAAAAAGGCCCTCTTTAGTTTTTTTCTTTCCTTTTCCCCTTTTTACTTCTTTCCTTTGAATTTTTTCTTTGATGTTTTTATACATCTCTCCTTTAAACAAATATTTACTTAACATCCCACAATGTACTAAGCAATAGGGCATAATAACATGAAAAACAAGAGATAATCTGAATTTCATTTAAAAAAATTATAAGGCTGTTTATTTATTTTGAGAGAGAGAGAGAGACTGTGCCAGTGGGGAAAAGGCAGAGAGAGAAGCGAGCGAGAGAGAATCCCAAGCAGGCTCTGCACGACCAGTGCAGAGCCCAATGCAGCCTCAAACTCATGAACTGAGAGATCATGACCTGAGTCAAAGTTGGATGGATGCTTAACTGACTGAGCCACCCAGGTGGCCCATGAATTTCATTTTTGCCACATTGAGTCTAGGTTTTGTTATCTATAAAATGTGAGTTATATATTTCCTATGGATGAAATGAAGTGCTGCATATGAAGGTCTTAGAACAATATCTGAGAGTCAGCTAACAATTAGGCATGGAGAACTGATTGGGTGTGTGTCAGGTACTATTCTAGGGAGCATGAAAATGGCATAATGCTGCTATCCTCAAAGAGTTTATTTCCAGTAGAAGGAGACAGTTACCATGCAGAAATTTAAAAATTTTAAATACCAGTAATTACAATGAATAAAATAATATGATAATCCATTGGAGGCAGGAAAATTTTAACTGGAGTGGTCAAGGAAGGCATCTCTAAAGAGGTGACCTTTTGAGTTGTGACCTGAATGATGGAGATGAGGAAGCTGCCAGATAAAGACCTGGAGTTAAGTATTTCAAGCTTAAAGTGCAAATGACCTGAGATGAAAATGAGTTTACATATTTAAGATCCAGAAAGAAGGTGTGTGGTTGGAGCACAGTGACTGTGAGTGAATGCAGGAAGAGGAACTTGGAGACGTGAGCAAGGGCCAGGTCATTAGTACCCTCTACTCCATGGGAAGGATTTAGAATTTTATTGTGTTTGCTATAGGGAGCCACAGGATGATTTTAAGGAAGCTAAGTGGTAGTGAGTAGAGTAATATTGGACTGGGTTGGCTTAAACTCACTTCAGAATGGAAAAAACCCATAATAGGGTCAAGAATGTGGTAAGAGAGAGCATTTGTGATGGTGGTCCAGGTGAATGAAGAAGTTGCTAACTGGAGTGGAGTTAGGGAGCGATGATCAGATGTGGGATACCTTTTTGAGGTACCTGAACTTACAGGACTGGATGTGGGAAGAAAGTATCAAACTAAATCAAGGGTGGTGGGTTTTGGCTAGAGCAAATGGATGAGTGGTAGTGTCATTTACTCTGGGCAGGAAGGCTTGGATTGAGCTGAAATTATGCTTGGGTCATACCAAGTTAAAGCTATGTTAAAATCCTTATTGCACATCTAAAAAATGAAGCAGCCAAGTAAGCAGTTGGCTATGTAAGTCTTGGGTTTAGGGAGATTCCAGGGATAAATGCATACATTTTGAAATTATCAGCAATTAGGTAACTTTTAAAATCATAGGATCAACTGAAATCCTATTGAAAATAATAGCTACTATTTATTCAACACCTACTAACCACCAAGTGCTGTTGTAAGTGATGTACATGCATTAACATCTTTATTACTCATAACAATCTGACAAGGTAAGAAATGTTCTTATATCAATGTTACTGATGGGGAACAGAGGCAAAAAGAAGTTAAATCATTGCTCAGTTATATGCCTAGTCAATGAAAAAGTCAGAATTTGATTGTAAATAATCCGCCTTCAGTTTCCAGGCACTAGAGTATAGAGAAAAAAGAGGGAAATGGATTCAATTTTAAGCAATTTAACCTTAATTTTTAATGCTTATTTATTTTTTAGAAAGAGACAGAGCACAAGTGGGGGAAGGGCAGAGAGAAGGGGAGACAGCATCTGAAGCAGGTTCCAGGTTCTGATCTGTCAGCACAGAGCTCGAACTTGAACCATGAGATCATGACCTGAACAGAAGTCAGACGTTTAACCAACTGAGCTACCCAGCCCCACTCCCACAAGGCAATTTAACTTTTTGAGGTCAAATTAGAGGAGCTCTGATCCGTGAGAAAACTGAGGAGGGGTAGTCAATTGGGAGGGAAGAAGTCTAACTGATGATGCGTTGTGGATGCCTAGATAAGTAAGTTAATGAGTAAGTAAGTTAACGCATAGTAAGTAAGAAGTTAATGCATCAAATGTTATGCGAACACCTGTTTTGGCCCTAGATGTGTTAAAATTGGATCAAAGCAAAGAAAACGAGCCCTTATCCTTGAATGAAGGTTTTATACAAATATGTGCAGTGGTTCATGTATTTTGTGGGCCTATATCTCATGCTGTACAAAAATATAAAATTTATGTGGATTAAAGATTTGACTGAAATTTAAACTTTAAATCTTTTAGAAGAAAATATAAAAGCATATATTATGAGCAGGGAGTAATAAAGAATTTCTTAAGTGAAAATAGGCAATGCTTATTAAGTACTTAAAATGTTAAATGTAGTTACAATAAGTTAAAGATATTAACACATTGAATCCTCACAACCGTCCTATAAGATTATCCCTACTTTACAGATGGAGGAACTGAAGCGTATAAGGCTAAGTACTCAGGGTTATATAGCTGATGAGACATGGAGCCAGGACCCAGGCTAGCAGGATAACTGTGAAAACTGTGTACTTTAAACACCACACCTTACTTAGTCTAACATATGATACAAGTACACCTTCCATAAAGTAAAATATTAATGAACTTCAGTACATGTATTAAACATTTTTCATCAAAAGTTATCATAGAGAAAAGAAAAAGACAAACCATAGACATGGAGTGCATATCTATAACACATGCAGCGAACAAATTGTGAGTCTCCAGAATATGTAGAGAGCTCTTAAGAAGATCAATAAGAAAAAGACAGAATTTCACAGGAAAAAAGGGCCAAGGGCTTGAACAGGCATATTTCACAGAGAAAATGTAAGCCATCTATCACCTAGAAGTTTCTCAATCTCCTTGATAATTATGGAAATACCAATTACAATGATTTGGTTACTTAGGTAACCATTTGATACTCAGCACATAGGCAAACATAAAAAAAATCTGGTAATAACAAGCTTTGATGAGGATATGGAACACTTTATACTGTTCATGGAATGCAAACTGGTACAATTACATAGGAAGACAATTTGGTGGTTATTTAGTAAAGTTGAAGATGTGTTCCATCTAGGTCCCAGTTTATATCACTAGTAATTATTTGATCTAGAGAAACTCTTATTCCTATTTATCGGAAGACATGTCTAAAACACTTATAGTGGTTTTAAAAACAAAAAATGAGCAAAGAAATAAAATCTGGAAATAGCACAAATATTCATTGATAGAGGAATAATGAAATGAATTGTGGTATATTTATACAATGGAAGGTTTCTCATTGCCACTGTTGTTGCTATTGTTGTTGAATTGTTATTGTTTTGTTTTGTTGTTTAAGATAAGAAGTGTAAGAAAAGGCTAGCATGCTGATCCAGATAATTGAAAAGAAAGTGTTGAACTGGTGATATAGACAGGGAAAATAAGATTAGAAATAAAGCCTGTAAGAAGGCAAGAGGAAACGAGATAAAAGCTCACATGTGCAAGTTGGTCTTAGGCGCAGGCTGATGGGAGGCAGGTAGGTGGATACCTCTGCAAATTGTGAATGAAGTGGCAAGAGGGTGTGATGATTCCTCTGCATCTATTTTTTCTAAGTTGTTTGAAGTCTAGTCATTGTATGGGGACCCTGCAGGGAGACAGATTATTGGAAAATTGAGGAAAGAGAGGAAGTGTAAAAAAAATTCCCAGAGAATTGGAAAATGGGCAAAACAATTGTCAAAATATTAACACTTTCATGTAGAAGAGAAACAATGCTCAGAAAGATGAAATAAATTCGATGAAGTCCCATAGCTAGGTAGTAACAAGTCTCTGCTTCTTACACAGGTCTTCTGTCGCAACTCTAGTAGGTTTTCTCCTATGCCTCAACTTCATAGAAGTGAAAATTTGCTCCTTTTTATGGATGTTTATGATCCCTGGAATTTCTGGGTGAGTTGGAATTGTTTCAGAGGTCTATCTGCCCCAGGGGAGCCTGGATTTCTCAGTTATTTAAACATCTGACTCTTAGTTCCAGCTCAGATCATGATATCACGGTTTGTGGGTTTGAGCCCCATGTCCCAGTGTAGCGTCTGGTTGGAATTATCTCTCTCTCTCTGTCTCTCTTTGATCCTCCCCTGCTCATATTCTCTTTCTCAAAATAAAAAAGCTTAAAACAAAACGGTCTATCTGCTCCAGGCACGGTTAGGGAGATCAGATACCTGTTGTTTTTGAACTTATATGGCATCATTACATTCTTATTTGGCTTATTTTAAGAGTAAAACTACAGGTAATGAGTGCTTGTTTGAAGATTTTAATTTTCATTCACTTATGTGAAACATTGAGCACCTACCATGTGCTTTAAAAAGCCTAGTGGTGTAATACATTTATGAGCACCTCTATACTGTTGGATGGCAAAAAAAAAACCTAGGTAATTATGTCAGATAGTGATAATTTCTATGAGATAAATTAAGCAGAATAAGGGGGTTGATGGAGAGATTAGTATCTTCTTCTACTGGACTGCTGAATGAGCAAGCTTCAGAGTACAATAGGAGGAGAAAGATTAGACATGGTAGGTATCGGCAAATATTTAAATAAATTTTGCTATAAATGAGAGTGAAAGGAATATGTAGTTGGAAAGAATGTAGAAGTCAAGGGAGAACTTGTTTTATTTTTTTTAGGTGGGAGATTGTGATGGTTAATTTCATGTATCAAGCTGATTGGGCCATGGGCTGCCCAGATATTTGATGAAACATTATTTTGGATGTGTCTGTGAAGATGCTTCTGAGATGAAATTAACTTTTGAATCTGCAGAATGAGTAAAGCATTGGGGAGAAGGATTGTTCAATCCACTGAAGACCTGACAAAAAGAAAAGGCTTTGTGAAGGAGAATTCATTCTCTTTCTCTCTTTTTTGTAAAGGTTATTTATTTTTGAGAGACAGACAGAGCATGAGCGGGTGAGGGGCAGAGAGAGGGAGACACAGAATCGGAAACAGGCTCCAAGCCATCAGCACAGAGCCCAATGCAGGGTGCAAACCCACAAACTGTGAGATCCTGACCTGAGTGAAGTCAGGCACTAAGTGGACTGAGCCACCCAGGGGCTCCTCTACCTGGCTATCTTTAAGCCTGGACATCATTCTTCCTCTGCCTTTGGACTTGGACTTAGATGAGAACTTCTATCATTGGATCTCAAGTACAGGTTTTGGGACTTCCCAGCCTCCATAATTATGTGAGCCAATCCCTTACAATAAATCTCTTTATATAAATAAATTGGAATGCTCCAGGAAAGAGGGGAAAGTGATGATTCT
This sequence comes from Suricata suricatta, assembly GCF_006229205.1. Classification (NCBI taxonomy): domain Eukaryota; kingdom Metazoa; phylum Chordata; class Mammalia; order Carnivora; family Herpestidae; genus Suricata; species Suricata suricatta. The sequence goes on along the minus strand of NC_043712.1, from coordinate 44,773,408 downwards.
GGAAAGGGATAATTGCTGGTATAATATTCTTGTTTAACAGAGAAGGAGTGGTATCGAGTGAACAAGTGGAGAGATTATATACAGAGGGTTTATAAAAAATAGGACGTAAGGAAGAATGGGTTCAGGAAGAGGTACGGATATGTTTGCGGATGCGGTGGTGCATGCTTGCGGAGGTTCTTTT